>NC_091200.1:1523626-1721511 GCF_040958095.1 Procambarus clarkii
TTATTCCATTCCAGGAGCGATTCAGAGGCAGGTAGGGGAGGAACATGACAAAGCACAGCGTGACAATAACCCCTTAGGTGGAGGGGAGGGGGGAGAGGAAGCGATGAGTGATGATGATGATGGTGATGATGGTGATAGGGGTGACATCTCTCAGCCGGGCCCTAGTGGTCTTAGACCCCCTGTCATCAATAGACTTAATGCCCTAAATAGTGATGAAAATTCCCCAGATGAGGAGGATGCTATAGACACTCCCCACTTAATTAATAGGGTGGGGGCTCTGGGGAATCTCTTTACTAGGCTGGAATATTCCATCCCCTCAGCCTTCGCCACAGACCCTATAGGACTCCTAAGCAACTTTAGGGACTATTACATATCTGAAATAGAGAATTACATGAATTCTCTTGGGGGACATGGCAATTTTACTTCATCATTAAAAATCCTCCTCGAGGTAAAGGTAACACTTTTGAAACAACGACTCACGGAAGATGATGACTTTAGAGAACACTTCATAACAACACCCGCTAGACTGGTAACTCTTGAGGATGTGGGTAATCTTATTGATAGCTGGGTGGCTTATATGATTACACGACTGGAAGATCTCCTTTCAGAAACAGAGGGGAGTGGTTTCATATTATATAATGTCGATTTCCTCAAAATCGTCATCTGTAATGCAAGTGTAAGGTCAGTTTTGGGGGATTATGTCCCTTATCCCCCATTTCTAAGGGGACGGCATGAGGTCTTCAACCCAAACCCGGCTGGTAACAATAAAACATGTATTATTCAGTGCATTGCTGCTTTTCTGGCGTCACAACAAGGGTGGAAGTGGAGACGTATAGGGAGACTTGTAGAGTCTCACTCTAGGGTTAGGAAAATGGTCAAATACGACAATTTATCCTTCCCTCTGTCTTGGGAGGATATCTCTAAATTGGAGAATAGAAATAAACTATCCATTTTTTTGTATTCAATACACAAACATACAGATGGCGTCTATCACGTCTCTCTTTGTCGTCGTGGTAGCAGACAGTACTCGGTCATAGTTCCTTTATTGTTATTGGGGGAATCTCATGTGGCCTTGATAAAAGAGTTCGATAAGTTCCTTCGGAACTTTACTCGCAGCCACAAACGAAAGACAGTCTTCTGTAGAAACTGTCTCTCAGAATATCAAAATTCGTCTGAGCTAACAAATCACTCATCTTCCTGCGACATCACTCAGAAAATTATTTACCCTCAGCCTGGGGACACACTCCATTTTAAAAATACGGGGAAAGGTTACGCCCCTTCCCATGTGGGCTATTTTGATTTTGAGTGTGTCCTAAGCACTGAGGATTGTCTAGGTTCTGTTACAGCCATACATAGACCTATAGCATACAGCTATATAATTGTTGATAGGAACCACACTGTCGTTGATAAATTTACTTATTTTGGGGGGGACAGTGTTACTCATTTCATGCAGCGAGTTGCTACCAAATGGGAAATTATCAGATCTACCCTCCACCATTATGAAATAGACATGTCTCTTGAGGATATGATCCATTTTAGGAGACAGACTCACTGCCAGTTTTGTGAGCAGGTATTTACCCCCTCCAATTTCAAGGTTCAACATCATGATCACCTTAGGGAAAAGCTCAATTATATTGGAGCTCTATGTAATTACTGCAACCTCCGCCACAAGAATGCTCTGGAGAGTTTAGTTCTAATTGCCCATAATATGTCTTATGACATGGGCTTAATTTTGAGGGAGTTTACCATGGATTCAAATATTAAGAGCAATATCCTCATGAGACAGGGGACGAAATATCTTAAGGTGGAAATAGGGAAGCTTAAATTTCTTGATTCACTGGCTTTTATTACAGGTAGTCTTTCATCCCTAGCAAAGACCCACATTGATTCAGCCAGCCCCTTAACATTCACTCACTCAATGATAGAGGGTTTGCCCAAAAAGAGTCACCACCTACTCTTAAAGGGTAAGCAGTTTTTCCCTTATGAATATACCACAAAAATCAGCTGCTTTAATGACACAACACTCCCCCCTATTGAAATGTTCTACAGCTCCCTAAACAAATCAGGTATAACTTTGGACGAATATAGACATTCTAAATTAGTATGGGAGGCTACAGGGTGTAGGACATTAAAAGACTACCTCCTCATTTATTTGAGGTGTGATGTAGGATTACTGGCTGACATTTTTACACACCACAGGGCAATTCTAAATGATATATATTCTTTAGAATTGACACACTATTGCAGCCTCCCAGGGTACTCCTACGACTGCTTCCTGAAAAGTAGTAGAATATCGTTGGAGTTAAGTGCAGATGTGACGTTGCACAATCTCTTATCACAAAACATACGAGGGGGTTTTACAACTGCAGTTAGGAGTTATGTCAGAGCTAACAACCGCTATGTCAACCCATCTTTTAACCCCCAGGAGGATAGGTCTTCATTCTTACTTTATCTCGACTTTAACAGCCTCTATGGGAGTTGTATGACTAGGAAATTGCCCCATGGGGGACTAAGGAGACTTTCATCTGATGAGATGAACTCCTTCATTAGCGGGGGGAAGATAATGACAGAACAGCCTTTCTCTTCTAACAAAGGGTACTGGCTCTTAATTGACACCAAACTTTTAAGACCCGAAATAGCTAGACTAACAGACGATCTGCCCCTTTGTTTACACCATAGGGGAATAAGTATGGAGGATATCTCACCATTTAGTAGGGGACTTCTGGAAACAAATAACATCACACACCTCCCCCCAAAAAACATCAAACTGGTTGGAGATCATCTCCCCAAAAAACATTATTTCATATCTCTTCACCTTTTACAACTATTTATTGAGATAGGACTTGAAGTGGAAACAATACATGCAATTTACGAGTTCCACCAGTCAGATTTTATGGCAGAATTTGTTAACACCAACGTTAACAATAGAAATGCCTCCAGCAGTAATGATAGGAAAACACTCTTCAAATTACTGACGAACAGTGTTTTTGGTAAAACGCTACTGAATCCAGCTCGTTATGCCATTGACACCAAACTAGTGACTTCAGCTAGGGTCTTTTTACGAGAGGTGAAGAATCCCCGCTTTAAACGAATGGTGCATTTAGGCGACAATAAATTATTGTCTGTCAGTTCCAGACCATTCATTAAAATTACTCATCCTAATTACATTGGGTTCCAGATTCTTGAGCTAGCAAAATACAGCTTGTACCATTTTTGGTACAGGGTACTTAAGAACCACTATTCAGATAGGGTACAACTGGTGTATAGTGATACAGACAGTTTCATTTTCTCCTTACTAGCTGAAGATGTCTTTAATGAGATGGGGAAAGAACCCCTTAGTTTGTGGATGGATACGAGTAATTTTCCTGAAACTCACCCCTTGTATGATCCTTCTAAAAAGGGTGTTTTAGGGCTGTTAAAGTCAGAGGTGTCAGATAAACACATCCTTGAAGTTGTGGCACTCAAGCCCAAAATGTATAGTGTGCTTTTGCTTGACAATAAAAATTCCATCACCGCTAAGGGTATCCCCCGAGCTGTGCAAAGATCTTTAACACATAACCACTTTAAAGAGACCCTTCACAGTAATGGTGTAGTAAATACTTTTAATTACTCACAAATAAGAAACATAGGGGGGCAGATGGCAACCACATTCAATACTAAGAGGGGTTTAAGTGCATTTGATGATAAGCGCTTTTACCTAAATAAATACACTAGCCTAGCGTATGGTCACCCAGACATACCATCCGACCCCCACCCCAACACCTCAGCCCAAGGAATGTCCACCGAGAGTGAAGGTGGTGACGTCATCGAACCACAAGGAGAGGAAGGACAACACCCCACCAGCGAGAGTGAACCCTATGACGTCAGCAGTCAGTCACCTGAGGGAGGCGCACTACATCCCATTCACTCTCTGGGAGATGATGAGTCATCGTCTTCGCCCCAGGAGGAGGAGGAGGAGGAGGGGGAGGAAGACCCCACAACGGACTTGTGGGCGAGAAGGAGAGGTCTTGTTAATAAATATTATGTGGGGGGAGATGACCTACAATACGACTATGTTTAACCCTATGTACTTTGATAATATAATCTATAAATCATCAGGATTATTTCTTTTTCTCCTTCTTTAAGTATAAAAGCTTAAAATATATCCAACTTAAAAACAACTAAGGGAGGCTGGTCCCTCTTACGGTACACTCAAGGTCATCAAGTATGAGGAGGGGTGGTGAGGGGGGGGGCCACCCCTACTGCGAGGATCCTGTTTTTACACCTGTCCCATAGAGGGAGGGGGGGGGGTTGTAACTACAGCTCACCTGAGTGTTTATTATACAAATATACTGTCATACTTTTCTGTATAAATGAACATGAGCATGAACATAGCGACACATAATAGATACCTATCTTCACTATTTTACGATTGTTGCTGCCCCACACCTTGGGCGACCTAATATGGGGTGGCTCTAAGTGGCACCCCGCCTCTGATTTTCTTATCTGATTACCCTTCATAGGCAGCTACTTTACTGTAAATGAACATGATCATAGTGGCACATAATAGATACCTATCTTCACTGTTTTTTCGACTGCTACCACTCACACCTTGGGTGACCTAATATGGAGTGGCACTATGTGGTTCCCCGCTTCTGATTTTCTTATCTGATCTACATACATAGGTGGGGCTATCTGTCACCAAAATATCTACTTGTGTCCCATCGCCGCTCTCAGTAATTGGCATATTTTCGTTATAAAATTCGTAATTTCAAACTGCGAAAACGTGCCGAGAGCAAGAATTTGGCTCCAAAATATGGCTCAAGCGTCAAATTTGGGACGTTTGGGATATTTTAAAAATTGCAGGGAGGGCTTGGGCAAAATGTGATCCATCGCTGCTTTCAGTAACTGGCATATTTTCGGTATAAAAAGTAGTAATTTCAAACTGCGAATACGTGCAGAGAGCCAGAACTTGGCTCCAAAATATTGCTCAAGCGTCAAATTTGGGATGTTTGGGACATTTTGAAAACTGCAGGGAGGGTTTGAGCAAAATGTGACCCATCGCTGATGCCAGTAATTGGCATATATTTGGTAAAGAAAAGTCATAGTTTCAAACTGCGAATACGTGCTGAGAGCGAGAGTTTTGGATATTTTGAAATATGTAGGGAGGGTTTGGGCAAAATGTGACTCATCGGCGCGTTCAGTAATTGGCATATTTTGGTATAAAAATTCGTAATTTCAAACTGCAAATACGTGCAGAGAGCCAGAATTGGCTCCAAAATATGGCTCAAGGGTAGAATTTGGGATGTTTGGGAAATTTGGAAAACTGCAGGGAGGGCTTGGGCAAAATGTGATCCATCGCTGATCCCAGTAATTGGCATACATTCGGTATAAAAATCGTAATTTCAAACTGCGAATACATGCAGAGAGCCAGAATTTGGCTCCAAAATATTGCTCAATAGTCGAATTTGGGATGTTTGGGATATTTTGAAAACTGCAGGGAGGGTTTGGGCAAAATGTGACTCATCGGAGCGTTCAGTAATTGGCATATTTTCGGTATAAAATTCTTAATTTCAAACTGCGAAAACGTGCCGAGAGCCAGAATATGGCTCCAAAATATGGCTCAAGCGTCGAATTTGGGACGTTTGGGATATTTTGAAAACTGCAAAGAGGGCTTGGGCAAAATATGATTCATCGCCGCTTTCAGTAACTGGCATATTTTCGGTATAAAAAGTCGTAATTTCATACTGCGAATACGTGCAGAGAGCCAGAAATTGGCTCCAAAATATTTTTCAAGGGTCGTATTTGGGATGTTTTGATATTTCGAAAACTGCAGATGGGTTTGGGCAAAATGTGACCCATCGCCGCTTTCAGTAATTGGTATATTATCGGTATAAAAAGTCGTAATTTCAAACTGTGAATACGTTCAGAGAGCCAGAATTTGGCTCCAAAATATGGTTCAAGGGTCGAATTTGGAATGTTTGGGATATTTTGAAAACTGCAGAAAGGGTTTGAGCAAAATGTGATCCATCGCCGCTTTCAGTAATTGGCATTTTTTCTGTCTAAAAAGTCGTAATATCAAACTGCGAATACGTGCAGAGAGCCATAATTTGGCTCCAAAATATGGTTCAAGCGTCGAAGTTGGGATGTTTGGAATATTTTGAAAACTGCAGGGAGGGTGTGGGCAAAATGTGATTCATCGGCGCGTTCAGTAATTGGCATATTTTGGTAAAAAAAGTCGTAATTTCAAACTGCGAGTACGGGCAAAGAGCCAGAATTTGGCTACAAAATATGGTTCAAGCGTCGAATTTGGGAGGTTTGAGATATTTTGAAAACTGCAGAGGGGTTTGGGCAAAATGTGATCCATCGCCGCTCTCAGTAATTGGCATTTTTTCTGTATAAAAAGTCGTAATATCAAACTGCGAATACATGGAGAGATCCAGAATTTGGCTCCAAAATATGGTTCAAGTGCCGAATTTGGGATGTTTGTGATATTTTGAAAACTGCAGGGAGGGTTTGGGCAAAATGTGACCCATCGCTGATCCCAGTAATTGGCATATATTCGGTATAAAAATTCGTAATTTCAAACTTCGAATACGTGCAGAGAGCCAGAGTTTGGCTACAAAATATTGCTCAAAAGTCGAATTTGGTATGTTTGGGATATTTTGAAAACTGCAGGGAGGATTTGGGCAAAATGTGACTCATCGGCGCGTTCAGTAATTGGAATATTTTCGGTATAAAATGTCGTAATTTCAAACTGCGAATACGTGCAGAGAGCCAGAATTTGGCGCCAAAATATGGCTCAAGCGTCGAATTTGGGATACTTGGGATAATTTCAAAACTGCAAGGTGGGTTTGGGCAAAATGTGACTCATCGCCGCTTTCAGTATTTGGCATATTGTCGGTATAAAAAGTCGTAATTTCAAACTGCGAATACATGAAGAGAGCCAGAATTTGGCTCCTTAATATGGCCCAAGCGTCGAATTTGGGATGTTTGGGATATTTTGAAAACTTCAGGGAGGGTTTGGGCAAAATGTGATCCATCGCCGCTTTAAGTAATTGGCATTTTTTCTGTATAAAAAGTCGTAATTTCAAACTGCTAATACGTACAGAGAGCCAGAATTTGGCTCCAAAATATGGTTCAAGAGTCGAATTTGGGATGTTTCTGATATTTTCAAAACTGCAGGGTGAATTTGGGCAAACTGTGACCCATCGCCGCTCTCAGTAATTGGCATATTTTTGGTATAAAATTCGTAATTTCAAACTGCGAAAACGTGCCGAGAGCCAGAATTTGGCTCCAAAGTATGGCTCAAGCGTCGAATTTGGGACGTTTGGGATATTTTAAAAATTGCAGGGAGGGCTTGGGCAAAATGTGATCCATCGCTGCTTTCAGTAACTGGCATATTTTCGGTATAAAAAGTCGTAATTTCATACTGCGAATACGTGCAGAAAGCCAGAATTTGACTCCAAGTTATGCCTCAAGGGTCGTATTTGGGATGTTTGGGATATTTTTAAAACTGCAGGGGGGGTTTGGGCAAAATGTGACCCATCGCTGTTTTCAGTATTTGGCATATTTTCGGTATAAAAATTAGTAATTTCAAACTGCGAATACGTGCAGAGAGCCAGAATTTGGCTTCAAAATATGGTTCAAGTGTCGAATTTGGGATGTTTGGGATATTTTGAAAACTACAGGGAGGACTTGGGCAAAATGTGATTCATCGGCGCGCTCAGTAATTGGCATATTTTGGTAAAAAAAGTCGTAATTTCAAACTGCGAATACGTGCAGAGACCCGAACTTGGCTCCAAAATATTGATCAAGCTTCAAATTTGGGATGTTTGGGATATTTTGAAAACTGCAGGGAGGGTTTGGGCAAAATGTGACTCATCGGGGCGTTAAGTAATTGGCCTATTTTGGTATAAAAAGTCGTAATTTCAAACTGCGAGTACGTGCAAAGAGCCAGAATTTAGCTACAAAATATGGTTCAAGCGTCGAATTTGGGAGGTTTGAGATATTTTGAAAACTGCAGATTGGTTTGGGCAAAATGTGACCCCTCGCCGCTTTCAGTAATTGGTATATTTTCGGTATAAAAAGTCGTAATTTCAAACTGCGAATAAGTGCAGAGAGCCAGAATTTGGCTCCAAAATATGGTTCTAGGGTCGAATTTGGGATGTTTGGGATATTTTAAAAACTGCAGAGAGGGGTTTGGGCAAAATGTGATCCATAGCTGCTTTCAGTATTTGGCATTTTTTCTGTATAAAAAGTCGTAATATCAAATTGCGAATACGTGCAGAGAGCAAGAATTTTGCTCCAAAATATTGCTCAATAGTCGAATTTGGGATGTTTGGGAAATTTTCAAAACTGCAGGGTGGGTTTGGGCAAACTGTGACCCATCTCCGCTCTCAGTAATTGGCATATTTTCGGTATAAAATTCGTAATTTCAAACTGCGAATACATGCAGAGAGCCAGAATTTGGCTCCAAAATATGGCCCAAGCGTCGAATTTGGGATGTTTGGGATAATTTGAAAACTTCAGGGAGGTTTTGGGCAAAATGTGATCCATCGCCGCTTTCAATAATTGGCATTTTTTCTGTATAAAAAGTCGTAATTTCAAACTGCGGGCTCGGGCAAAGTCGTAATTTCATACTGCGAATACGTGCAGAGAGCCAGAAATTGGCTCCAAAATATTTCTAAAGGGTCGTATTTGGGATGTTTGGGATATTTCGAAAACTGCAGAGGGGTTTGGACAAAATGTGACCCATCGCCGCTTTCAGTAATTGGTATATTTTCGGTATAAAAAGTCGTAATTTCAAACTGCGAATAAGTGCAGAGAGCCAGAATTTGGCTCCAAAATATGGTTCAAGGGTCGAATTTGGGATGTTTGGGATATTTTGAAAACTTCAGGGAGGTTTTGCGCAAAATGTGATCCATCGCCGCTTTCAGTAATTGGTATTTTTTCTGTATAAAATTCGTAATTTCAAACTGCGAATACGTGCAGAGAGCAAGAATTTGGCTCCAAAATATGGTTCAAGAGTCGAGTTTGGGATGTTTCTGATATTTTTAAAACTGCAGGGAGGGTTTGGGCAAAATGTGACCCATCGCTGATCCCAGGAATTGGCATATATTCAGTATAAAAAGTCGTAATTTCAAACTGCGAATACGTGCAGAGAGCCAGAGTTTGGTTCCAAAATATGGCTCAAGAGTCGAATTTGGGATGTTTGAGATATTTTCAAAACAGCAGGGTGAATTTGGGCAAACTGTGACCCTTCGCTGCTCTCAGTAATTGGCATATTTTCGGTATAAAATTCGTAATTTCAAACTTCGAAAACGTGCCGAGAGCCAGAATTTGGCTCCAAAATATGGCTCAAGCGTCGAATTTGGGACGTTTGGGATATTTTAAAAACTGCAGAGAGGGTTTGGCAAAATGTGATCCATCGCCGCTCTCAGTAATTGGCATTTGTTCTGTATAAAAAGTCGTAATATCAAACTGCGAATACGTGCAGAGAGCCAGAATTTGGCCTCAGACGCCTCAAGAGAGGGATTCAGAGGCTGAAGAGAGTAATGCAGAGGCTCAAGAGAGTGATGCAGAGGCTCAAGAGAGTGATGCAGAGGCCAAAGAGAGTGATGCAGAGGTTCAAGAAAGTGATGCAGAGGCTCAAGAGAGTGATGCAGAGGCTCAAGAGAGTGCTGCAGACGATCAAGAGAGTGATGCAGAGGCTCAAGAGAGTGATGCAAAGGATCAGAAGAGGGAAGCAGAGACTTAAGAAAGTGATGCAGAGGCTGAAGAGAGTGATGCAGAGGCTTAAGAAAGGGATGCAGAGGCTCAAGAGAGGGATGCAGAGGCTCAAGAGAGTGATTCAGTGGCTTACGAGAGTGATGCAGAGGATCAAGAGAGTGATGCAGAGGCTCGAGAGAGTTATGCAAAGGCTTCAAGAGAGGGATTCAGAGGCTTAAGAGAGTGATACAGAGGCTAAAGAGAGTGTTGCAGAGGCTCAAGAGATGGTTGAATAGGTTGAAGAGAGTGATGCAGAGGAGTAAGAGAGTGATGCAGAGGTTTAAGAGAGGGATGCAGGGGCTCAAGTGAGTGATGCAGAGGCTCGAGAGAGGGATGCAGAGGCTGAAGAGAGTGTTGCAGAGGCTTATGAGAGGGATGCAGATTCTCAGGAGAATGATGCCGAGGCTCAAGAGAGTGATGCAGAGGCTCAAGAGAGTGATGCAGAGGCTCAAGAGAGTGATGCAGAGGGTCAAGAGAGTGATGCAGAGGCTCAAGAGAGTTATGCAGAGGCCTCAAGAGAGGGATTCAGAGGCTTAAGAGAGTGATACAGAGGCTGAAGAGAGTGTTGCAGAGGCTCAAGCCTTTTCGGTTTAAAGCCATTAATTCATGATATTTACGATAAATATGATGCACACACGTAATGAATTGCAAATTACCCTTAAATACATGATTCTCAATCAACTATTTGTACCTTGACTATTTCTTGAGCTTCTACATCACTCTCTTAAGCCTCTGCATCATTCTCTTGAGCCCATGCATCACTCTCTTGAGCCTCTGCATCACTAACTTAAGCCTCTTCATCTCTCTCTTCAGCCTCTGCATCACTCTCTTGATCCTCTGCATCACTCTCTTGAGCCTCTGCATCATTCTCTTGAGCCTCTGCATCCCTCTCTTGAGCCTCTGCATCCCTCTCTTGAGTCTCTGCATCCATCTCTTGAGCCTCTGCATCCCTCTCTAAAGCCTCTGCATCACTCATGAAAAGTCATAATTTCAAACTGGGAATACGTGCAAAGAGCCAGAATTTGGCTACAAAATATGGTTCAAGCGTCGAATTTGGGATGTTTGTGATATTTTTTAAAACTGCAGGGAGGGTTTGCGCAAAATGTGACCCATCGCTGATCCCAGTAATTGGCATATATTCGGTATAAAAAGTCGTAATTTCAAACTGCGAATAAGTGCAGAGAGCTAGAGTTTGGTTCCAAAATATGGCTCAGGAGTCGAACTTGGGATGTTTGAGATATTTTCAAAACTGCAGGGTGAATTTGGGCAAACTGTGACCCATCGCCGCTCTCAGTAATTAGTATATTTTCGGTATAAAATTCGTAATTTCAAAATGCGAAAACGTGCCGAGAGGCAGAATTTGGCTCCAGAATATGGCTCAAGCGTCGAATTTGGGACTTTTGGGATATTTTGAAAACTGCAGAGAGGGCTTGGGCAAAATGTGATCCATCGCCGCTTTCAGTAACTGGCATATTTTCGGTATAAAAAGTCGTAATTTCAAACTGCGAATACGTGCAGAGAGCCAGAAATTGGCTCCAAAATATTCTTCAAGGGTCGTATTTGGGATGTTGGGGATATTTCGAAAACTGCAGAGGGGTTTGGGCAAAATGTGACCCATCGCCGCTTTCAGTAATTGGTATATTTTCGGTATAAAATTAGTAATTTCAAACTGCGAATACGTGCAGAGAGCCAGAATTTGGCTCCAAAATATGGTTCAAGCGTCGAACTTGGGATGTTTGTGATATTTTTAGAACTGCAGGGAGTGTTTGGCCAAAATGTGACCCATCGCTGATCCCAGTAATTGGCATATATTCGGTATAAAAAGTCGTAATTTCAAACTGCGAATACGTGCAGAGAGCCAAAATTTGGCTCCAAAGTATTGCTCAATAGTCGAATTTTAGTTGTTTGGGATATTTTGAAAACTGCAGGGAGGGTTTGGGCAAAATGTGACTCATCGGAGCGTTCAGTAATTGGCATATTTTGTTATAAAAAGTCGTAATTTCAAACTGCGAAAACGTGCCGAGAGCCAGAATTTGGCTCCAAAATATGGTTCAAGCGTCGAATTTGGGACGTTTGGGATATTTTAAAAACTGCAGAGAGGGCTTGGGCAAAATGTGATCCATCGCCGTTTTCAGTAACTGGCATATTTTCGGTATAAAAAGTCGTAATCTGCGAATACGTGCAGAGAGCCAGAAATTGGCTCCAAAATATTCTTCAAGGGTCGTATTTGGGATGTTTGGGATATTTTGAAAACTGCAGAGGGGTTTGGGCAAAATGTGACCCATCGCTGCTTTCAGTAATTGGTATATTTTCGGTATAAAAAGTCGTAATTTCAAACTGCGAATACGTGCAGAGAGCCAGAATTTGGCTCCAAAATATGGTTCAAGGGTCGAATTTGGAATGTTTGGGATATTTTGAAAACTGCAGGGAGGGTTTGGGCAAAATGTGACCCATCGCTGATCCCAGTAATTGGCATATATTCGGTATTAAAATTCGTAATTTCAAACTGCGAATACGTGCAGAGAGCCAGAATTTGGACGCCAATATATGGCTCAAGCGTCGAATTTGGGATGTTTGGGATGTTTTCAAAACTGCAGGGAGGGTTTGGGCAAAATGTGACTCATCGGTGCGTTCAGTAATTGGCATATTTTCGGTATAAAAAGTCGCAATTCCAAACTGCGAATACGTGCAGAGAGCCAGAATTTGGCGCCAATATATGGCTCAAGCGTCGAATTTGGGATGTTTGGGATATTTTCAAAACTGCAGGGTTGGTTTGGTCAAACTGTGACCCATCGCCGCTCTCAGTAATTGGCATATTTTCGGTATAAAATTCGTAATTTCAAACTGCGAATACATGCAGAGAGCCAGAATTTGGCTCCATAATATGGCCCAAACGTCGAATTTGGGATGTTTCGGATATTTTGAAAACTGCAGGGAGGGTTTGGGCAAAATGTGATCCTTCGCCGCTTTCAGTAATTGGCATTTTTTCTGTATAAAAAGTCGTAATTTCAAACTGCGAATACGTGCAGAGAGCCAGAATTTGGCTACAAAATATGGTTCAAGAGTCGAATTTTGGATGTTTGTGATATTTTTAAAACTGCAGGGAGGGTTTGGGCAAAATGTGACCCATCGATGATCCCAGTAGTTGGCATATATTCGGTATAAAAAGTCGTATTTTCAAACTGCGAATACGTGCCGAGAGCCAGAATTTGGCTCCAGAATATGGCTCAAACGTCGAATTTGGGACGTTTGGGATATTTTGAAAACTGCAAAGAGGGCTTGAGCAAAATGTGATCCATCGCCGCTTTCAGTAACTGGCATATTTTTGGTATAAAAAGTCGTAATTTCATACTGCGAATACGTGCAGAGAACCAGAAATTGGCTCCAAAATATTCTTCAAGGGTCGTATTTGGGATGTTTTTGATATTTCGAAAACTGCAGAGGGGTTTGGGCAAAATGTGACTCATCGGCGCGTTCAGTAATTGGTATATTTTCGGTATAAAAAGTCGTAATTTCAAACTGCGAATACGTGCAGAGAGCCAGAATTTGGCTCCAAAATATGGTTCATGAGTCGAATTTGGTATGTTTGGGATATTTTCAAAACTGCAGGGTGGGTTTGGTCAAACTGTGACCCATCGCCGCTCTCAGTAATTGGCATATTTTCGGTATAAAATTCGTAATTTCTAACTGCGAATACATGCAGAGAGCCAGAATTTGGCTCGTTAATATGGCCCAAGCGTCGAATTTTGGATGTTTGGGATATTTTGAAAACAGCAGAGAGGGTATGGGCAAAATGTGATCCATCGCCGCCTTCAGTAATTGGCATTTTTTCTGTATAAAATGTCGTAATTTCAAACTGCGAATACGTGCAGAGAGCCAGAATTTGGCTCCAAAATATGGTTCAAGAGTCGAATTTGGGATGTTTGTGATATTTTTAAAACTGCAGGGAGGGTTTAGGCAAAATGTGACCCATCGCTGATCCCAGTTATTGGCATATATTCGGTATAAAAAGTCATAATTTCAAACTGCGAATACGGGCAGAGAGCGAGAATATTGCTCCAAAATATTGCTCAAGCGTCAAATTTGGGATGTTTTGGATATTTTGAAAATTGCAGGAAGGGTTTGGGCAAAATGTGACTCATCGGCGCGTTTAGTAATTGATATATTTTGGTATAAAACGTCGTAATTTCAAACTGCGAATACGTGCAGAGAGCCAGAATTTGCCTCCAAATTATGGTTCAATAGCCGAATTTGGGATGTTTGGGATATTTTCAAAACTGCAGGGAGGGTTTGGGCAAAACGTGATCCATCGCCGCTTTCAGTAATTGGCATTTTTTCTGTATAAAAAGTCGTAATTTCAAACTGCGAATAAGTGTAGAGAGCCAGAATTTATCTCCAAATTATGGTTCAAGCGTCGAATTTGGGATGTTTTAGATATTTTGAAAACTGCAGGGAGGACTTGGGCAAAATGTGACTCATCGGCGCGTTCAGTAATTGGCATATTTTGGTATAAAAATTCGTAATTTCAAACTGCGAATACGTGCAGAGAGACAGAATTTGGCGCCAAAATATGGCTCAAGAGTTGAATTTGGGACGTTTGGGATATTTGGAAAACTGCAGGGAGGGCTTGAGCAAAATGTGATCCATCGCTGCTTTCAGTAACCGGCATATTTTCGGTATAAAAAGACCTAATTTCAAACTGCGAATACGTGCAGAGAGCCAGAACTTGGCTCCAAAGTATGGCTCAAGCGTCGAATTTGGGATGCTTGGGATATTTTCAAAACTGCAGGGTGGGTTTGGGCAAACAGTGACCAATCGCCGCTCTCAGTAATTGGCATATTTTCGGTATAAATTTCGTAATTTCAAACTGCGAATACATGCAGAGAGCCAGAATTTGGCTCCATAATATGGCCCAAGCGTCGAATTTGGGATGCTTGGGATATTTTGAAAACTGCAAGGAGGATTTGGGCAAAATGTGATCCATCGCTGCTTTCAGTAATTGGCATTTTTTGTATACAAAAAGTCGTAATTTCAAACTGCGAATACGTGCAGAAAGCCAGAATTTGGCTCGAAAATATGGTTCAAGAGTCGAATTTGGGATGTTTGTGATATTTTTAAAACTGCAGGGAGGGTTTGGGCAAAATGTGACACATCGCTGATCCCAGTATTTGGCATATATTCGGTATAAAAAGTTGTTATTTCAAACTGCGAATACGTGCAGAGAGCGTGAATTTGGCTCCAAAATATTGCTCAAGCTTCAAATTTGGGATGTTTGGGATATTTTGAAAACTGCAGGGAGGGTTTGGGCAAAATGTGACTCATCGGGGCGTTCAGTAATTGGTCTATTTTGGTATAAAAAGTCGTAATTTCAAACAGCGAATACGTGCAAAGAGCCAGAATTCAAATTGCGAATACGTGCAGAGAGCCAGAGTTTGGTTCCAAAATATGGGTCAAGAGTCGAATTTGGGAAGATTGAGATATTTTCAAAACTGCAGGGTGAATTTGGGCAAACTGTGACCCATCGCCGCTTTAAATAATTGGCATACTTTCGGTATAAAATTCGTAATTTCAAACTGCGAAAACGAACCGAGAGCTAGAAATTGGCTCCAAAATATGGCTCAAGCGTCGAATTTGGGACGTTTGGTATATTTTGAAAACTGCAGAAAGGGCTTGGGCAAAATGTGATCCATCGCCGCTTTCAGTAACTGGCATATTTTCGGTATAAAAAGTCGGAATTTCATACTGCGAATACGTGCAGAGAGTCAGAAATTGGCTCCAAAATATTCCTCAAGGGTTGTATTTGGGATGTTTGGGATATTTCGAAAACTGCAGAGGTGTTTGGGCAAAATGTGACCCATCGCCGCTTTCAGTATTTGGAATATTTTTCGGTATAAAAAGTCGTAATTTCAAACAGCGAATACGTGCAGAGAGTCAGAATTTGGCTCCAAAATATGGTTCAAGGGTCGAATTTGGGATGTTTGGGATATTTTGAAAACTGCAGAGAGGGTTTGGGCAAAATGTGATCCATCGCCGCTTTCAGTAATTGGCATTTTTTCTGTATAAAAAGTCGTAATATCAAACTGCGAATACGTGCAGAGAGCCAGAATTTGGCTCCAAAATATGGTTCAAGAGTCGAATTTGGGATGTTTGTGATATTTTTAAAACTGCAGGGAGGGTTTGGGCAAAATGTGACCCATCGCTGATCCCAGTAATTGGTATATATTCGGTATTAAAATTCGTAATTTCAAACTGCGAATACGTGCAGAGAGCCTGAGTTTGGCTACAAAATATAACTCAATAGTCGAATTTGGTATCTTTGGGATATTTTGAAAACTGCAGGGAGGATTTGGGCAAAATGTGACTCATCGGCGCGTTCAGTAATTGTAATATTTTCGGTATAAAAAGTCGCAATTTCAAACTGCGAATACGTGCAGAGAGCCAGAATTTGGCGCCAAAATAAGGCTCAAGCGTTGAATTTGGGATGTTTGAGATAATTTCAAAACTGCAGGGTGGGTTTAGGCAAACTGTGACCCATCGCCGCTCTCAGTAATTAGCATATTTTCGGTATAAAATTCGTAATTTCAAACTACGAATACATGCAGAGAGCCAGAATTTGGTTCCTTAATCTGACCCAAGCATCGATTTGGGATTTTTGGGATATATGGAAAACTGCTGGGAGGGTTTGAGCAAAATGTGATCCATCGCCGCTTTCAGTAATTGGCATTTTTTCTGTATAAAAAGTCGTAATTTCATACTGCGAATACGTGCAGAGAGGCAGAATTTGGCTCCAAAATATGGTTCAAGAGTCGAATTTGGGATGTTTGTGATATTTGTAAAACTGCAGGGAGGGTTTGAGCAAAATGTGACCCATCGCTGATCCCAGTAATTGGCATATATTCGGTAAAAAAAAGTCATAGTTTCAAACTGCGAATACGTGCTGAGAGCGAGAGTTTTGCACCAAAATATTGCTCAAGCGTCAAATTTGGGGTGTTTTGGATATTTTGAAAAATGCAGGGAGGGTTTGGGCAAAATGTGATCCATCGCTGCTTTCAGTAACCGGCATATTTTCGGTATAAAAAGTCGTAATTTCAAACTGCGAATACGTGCAGAGAGCCAGAACTTGGCTCCAGAGTATGGCTCAAGCGTCGAATTTGGGATGTTTTGGATATTTTCAAAACTGCAGGGTGGGTTTGAGCAAACAGTGACCAATCGCCGCTCTCAGTAATTGGCATATTTTCGGTATAAAATTCGTAATTTCAAACTGCGAATACATGCAGAGAGCCAGAATTTGGCTAATTAATATGGCCCAAGCGTCGAATTTGGGATGTTTGGCATATTTTGAAAACTGCAGCGAGGGTTTGGGCAAAATGTGATCCATCGCCGCTTTCAGTAATTGGCATTTTTTCTGTATAAATAGTCGTAATATCAAACTGCGAATACGTGCAGAGAGCCAGAATTTGGCTCTAAAATATGGTTCAAGCGTCGAATTTGGAATGTTTGTGATATTTTAAAACTGCAGGGAGGGTTTGGGCAATATGTGAACCATCGCTGATCCCAGTAATTGGCATACATTCGGTATAAAAAGACGTAATTTCAAACTGCGAATACATGCAGAGAGCCAGAATATGGCTCCAAAATATTGCTCAATAGTCGAATTTGGGATGTTTGGGATATTTTGAAAACTGCAGGGAGGGTTTGGGCAAAATGTGACTCATCGGAGCGTTCAGTAATTGGCATATTTTCGGTATAAAATTCTTAATTTCAAACTGCGAAAACGTGCCGAGAGCCAGAATATGGCCCCAAAATATGGTTCAAGCGTCGAATTTGGGACGTTTGGGATATTTTGAAAACTGCAATGAGGGCTTGGGCAAAATATGATCCATCGCTGCTTTCAGTAACTGGCATATTTTCGGTATAAAAAGTCGTAATTTCAAACTGCGAATACGTGCAGAGAGCCAGAATTTGGCGCCAGAATATGGCTCAAGCGTCGAATTTGGGATGTTTGGGATAATTTCAAAACTGCAAGGTGGGTTTAGGCAAACTGTGACCCTTCGCCGCTCTCAGTAATTGGCATATTTTCGGTATAAAATTCGGAAATTAAAACTGCGAATACATGCAGAGAGCCAGAATTTGGCTCCTTAATATGGCCCAAGCGTCGAATTTGGGATGTTTCGGATATTTTTAAAACTGCAGGGATTATTTGGGGAAAATGTGATCCATCACCGCTTTCAGTAATTGGCATTTTTTCTGTATAAAAATTCGTAATTTGAAACTGCGAATGCGGGCAGAAAGCCAGAATTTGGCTCCAAAATATGGTTCAAGAGTCGAATTTGGGATGTTTGTGATATTTATAAAACTGCAGGGAGGGTTTGGGCAAAATGTGACACATCGCTGATCCCAGTAATTTGCATATATTCGGTATAATAAGTCGTAATTTCAAACTGCGAATACGTGCAAAGAGCCAGAATTTGGCTTCAAAATATGGTTCAAGTGTCGAATTTGGGATGTTTGGGAAATTTGGAAAACTGCAGGGAGGGCTTGTGTAACAAACTAGGCTGGTTGTAAGAATTATCCAGAGTGGTTTATCGACAAAAGAGAACGGGAAGGTGAACGAATTAACTAAGGGTGATGTGTATCCGTTGCCCCGAATACAGGAGATAATAGATCAATTTGGTGCTGCTAAGTATTTCTCAACTCTTCACGCAAAATCGGCGTATTGGGCGATTCCGGTGGCAGAACAAGATAGGGAAAAAACAGCATTCTCGGATGGTAGGCACACTTATCAATTCCGTAGGATGCCGTTTGGTTTGAAGACAGCGCCTTCGTCGTTTCAGGGGGCCATCAACTTTATCCTTAGTCCGGTACTGGGTAGGCATTCTTTAGCGTACCTGGATGATGTTGTGATATATTCCAGGACGTTTGAGGAACACCTACAGGACTTGACTGAGACTTTGAAGTTGTTAGATCAGGCAGGTTTCAGGCTGAATGTTCAGAAGTGCACTCTGGCGGCTTAGAAATTCAAATTTCTGGGGTTCCAGGTGTGCCCAGACGGTATTCGACCTGACCCAGATTCTTGCCGCGCCATTGCTGACATGCCTACTCCAAGGACAGCAAAGGACGTGCGTAGGTTTTTGGGGGCGGCCGGATATTTTCGTCGTCACATTGAAGGTTTCGCTGGCATTTCAGCACCCCTGACTGATCTGACAAAGAAAAATGCGAAGTTTGTGTGGAAATCAGAACATGACGAGGCCTATCGCAAACTGAAAGACCAACTAATCACGACACCGGTATTGGCTATTCCTGATTTTGAGAAAGAGTGGGAAGTGCACACTGACGCCAGCGGTATTGCTATTGGCGGGTGCTTAATTCAGCGAGACGCAGATAATTTACCCCATCCAGTAGCCTATTTCAGTAGGAAGGTCAAAGGACCTGAAGTTCGTTATTCAGCTACGGATCGGGAGGCACTGGCAGTAGTAGAATCAGTTAGGTATTTCGAGCCTTACCTATTTCAGCGGCATTTTGTAATCTACACAGACCATCGAGCATTAACACACATATTTAAAAAGCGAACGAAATGCCCACGAATGTCACGCTGGTCTCACGAACTTTCGGCCCACTCATTCCAGATCTTGTACAAGCCTGGTCCAGCACATGTTGTGCCAGACACGCTAAGTAGAAATATAGCGGCAGTTCAGATTAATGAAAATATTGAAACCATTCCATCAGATAAAATGAGAGAATACCAGATGAACGAGCCTAGATGGAAAGAGATTATTGAGTATTTAGAGGGAGGAAAATACCCGAAAAAGAAAAAGAATTTACCTATTCATGATTTTGAGATGAAACAGGGCGTCCTGTATTATGTTAATAGCCAGAATGATAGGGCAGTATTTCAGCTAGTTATTCCGGACGCGTTGCGGTCATCAGCGTTAAAGCTTGCGCATGCTTCAAAAATTGCAGGGCATCCGGGGATCTTTAAAAACGCACTTAAAAGCAAAGTCTCTATTTTATTTTCCAGGATTACTTTCTGAGGTAATCAATTTCGTGAAGTCGTGCCCTCGTTGCCAGAGGAGGAAAGGTACCCTTAAGGTACAAGCCCCACTTCAGGAATTTCCTGAAATTCGTGAACCGTTAGATCGTGTGGGGGCCGATTTGATTGACTTACACCACAGTCATTCAGGAAATAGATACGTGTTGGTGCTAGTTGACCATCTGTCTAGATACACTACACTAGTTGCATTACCTCAGAAGGATTCTCGTACGGTTGCAGATGCGTTCTTGCGTAGGTTCGTTACTGTATTCGGACCTCCTAAAGTTTTAGTCTCTGACCGGGGTCAAGAATTCAATGGGAATATATTTAGAGAAGTTTGTAAGATTTTAGAGACAACTTCGGCTTTTACAACGGCCTACCACCCACAAGCAAACGGAATGACGGAACGGACTAATCGTTCAGTCAAGGATATGCTTGCAATCCTTGCTGAACATGATGCAAACACCTGGGATGAACACCTACCCTATGTTCAGTTCGCGTTGAATACTGCCATCCACCAATCAATTAACACCCAACCACTTCATTTGTTTACTGGTAATTCATGCAATTTCCCCTCTGGTCTGCTTAACAGACATAATGTTGCATACGGGGAGGACTATCCTTCAGAGGTCCTTGGTAAAATGAGAAATGCATGGAATATTGCAGCTGAAGCGTCCAAGAAGGCACGGACTCGGTATGCTCATTTTTATGACAAGAAAGTGCGCCCTCTTGAGTTGAAGGAAGGAAGCCTCGTATTGAGAGTGAATGAGGCCGCGCCCGCCAATCAGAGCAGGAAACTAGCTCCGAGGTGGCGAGGACCATATAGAGTAATTAAAAGGGCGGGGCCAGTTAATCTTGTTATAAAAGGAGTGTTCGAGGACCAGGTGGAAAGGACAATTCATGTAAATAAATTGAAACAATATCATGCTAGAGAGGAATTAGAACTGCCTTCAGCGGGTCTAGTTCCTGACTCAGCAGTGCTGACTCATGGCTTCACCGACGAGTCAGAAGATGAGGATGACCCTCTGTCATCGCTCATCAGTAGTCAGGTGCAGTCTCGCCACCCTATGGTGACGAGATCTCGCGCTATACAGTAAAGTAACTTCCTTGGTTAGTATAATTTAGTATTCATTAGATTTTCCTGTAAAGGCAGTGAGGTGTACTATGTCTATACTTAACTCAGGTAGCAACTTTTACCGTGCTCTTGGGTTCCACCTCCACCAAACCCAGAGTATATCTATGCTTCCGCTGTGTTGTGTCTGTCTGTTCCCAGGTCTGATTGGTACACCGACCCAGTTGTTCCAGCCACACGTGAACCCTTGTCTGTAAAGACCGAGGGGGGAGGCACGTTACACAAAGCCCTCCCCCCACCAGACCCAGTAGCCCATACATCAGTTACTTTGGGGATAAGTGACTGTCCAAGAGTCACCCGGCCGACGCCTCACGTCACTAACGAGGTTGTCAGGGCCAGCGAGCTGTCCACATTATAGCAGTCACCTGAGGTGCCATACAACGCCGGGGTAGCTGTCTCGAGATCACTACTACCCACCTGCTGCGTCATCAAGACTGCAGCCATTCCAGCAGTGTTGGAGGAGAGGTCAAGAAATGGAAAGCACGTAGCAGTACTCAAGAATTTCGCCGGAAGATTAATGATTACGTCATCTGAAGTAACAAAAAAGCGGAAATAAGGCGGTCACAGGTGGAAGGCACGGTTTCCCTACAGAGTACCGGGACTCGCCAATAGAAGGTCGCAAAATTGTTTCCTTTGGCCTAAAGTCGGCGGTACGAGGGTATACACAGTTGGTGTTTACGGCCTAGTAACCTGGTGACATCAAGAAACGCCGGAGATGACGTGAGCAATGATGGAAGACGAGATTCACCTGTACTGCAAACAAGCAACCCGCCTCTACGACCTTCTGACACCACTCCTGCTAAGAGACACCGTTGGTACATCCAGTCCTGCTCTGCTGTGGTCATCTGCGACGTCAAGGTTAACATCAAGACTGCCGTGTGAACTGTGATTGATATGAAAGCGTGAGGACTGTCGAGAGCAAGATTAATGGCCGAAGTAACAGTATTCTACAGCTGTCACTTGGCACTCAGCTCTACTACACTCTGTCGTCATTCAGGAGTACCGGATGGGAGTACAAGAGGACCAGGTATTGATGTCTACACATGAGAAGAAGCAAGATCGACACCGTCATCGTCAGCGACTACATTCAGCATCCAGCAGCATCGATTTTTTTTTTCGATTACTCAATATGAACAATTGATACAAACAACAAAGTTGGCTCTGAACATCTGTGTAAAGAATATCTGGACACTTTTGTTTAAATGTTGAAAAACAGAGTTAGAATCACAATCCTTTTTAAATGTTGAAAAACAGATTTAAAATAATTCTGGTATAATATATGAAAATTTAACTCTATAAATTGGTCAGTAATCAAAATCGAAGCCCCTGTGTAATTGTCTCAGCCCAGAACAAACGGTTATGGAAAATTATGTTGTGCTATTTTTTTCAGAATGTTTGAACAAAGGAGAGGCGGACCAATATAAACATTGACACTTCTAGTGAGTGAGAACACTCGGCTGTACAGTCAGCTGAAACCTGTGATATAGTATAGGAATTTTTTTTATATTTTTAGATACATGTAATAAACGTTAGGTGTGTTCCTTAAAATGTCAAGGTTGACATTGATGGGGAGTGGTTAGTACACGGATGTGTACCTGATAGTTCCGTAGTACGCTCCCGGATGACTGAAAGTTCAGTCTGAAGTTATAACTTTAATGTTTATGTTTGAGCACGGTGTGGCCGGCTCTAGAGGACACATGGACTTGGCTAGTGAAGAGCCAAGAGAGTTTAATAGCTAGTCTTTGATGGTAGAGTAGGGACATGTTATTTAGCTATGTCAGTAAGGATAGGATGTATGTTTCCTGATGTTAGAGGATTGCTGTCAGTTGACAGCTGAGAAATTAATGAATTTAAACATGTTGATGTTGGACACTCAAATATTTGTCAAATTTTATTAGTTAGGTTAGCTTTTGTTTGTGGCATGAGTTGAATTGTGGGTTTGGATACTAAACCTCGTTATTTTTAACAAATTAACAAGGTTTACTAAGTGCTTGTGCGGGGGGGTTGTAACAAACTAGGCTGGTTGTAAGAATTATCCAGAGTGGTTTATCGACAAAAGAGAATGGGAACCTGAGCCCGCGTGGTGACCTGGGGACCTGACCCCCAGGGGAATTCGCGGTGAAAATAACCGACGCTTTGTTCATAGCTGCGTATAATGAATCATCCTATAGTATTCAGTAATTTAGAGAAATTAGCCTTTATTCATTTTGTATTAAAATTGTATTGTATAATAGTACTGGGTACAATATCAAGAGTATTCTAATTATTGAGTTTAAGTCACCATCAGTGACGTCACGAATCAGATCTAACTTGTAAGGCGGAGTGACCGGCGGTCATAGGTCATCAGGGTTGACATGTCTACTATTTCTCAAAGTTCAATTAACCATTTTGGGGATCGGGAACAGCTCTGCCGTTAGAGGTTTGTGTAATTTAATTTCAGTAAAATAATTCAATCAGTCTGGATCAATTAAGTACAACAGAGGTTAATTGTTATAACTTAAACCTTGCTAGTAACTTGGTAGAACTTTGACTAGGCGGAAGGTTACAATGCTTTAGTCTGGGCTAGGCCAGACGAGGACAGATCAGTGTGGACTCCAGAGCAACTGGGAGAGGTCAACCATCTTGCCTCTCCCCAAGACCAGCCCAACAGCTTAGCTGGTAAAACATAGAGGTATAGTTGCTATTGTTATGTATAGGGATAGTCTCATTTGCCATTCAGGTCAAGTAGGGAGTGTTAAAGTGACAGGGAGTGAACATATTTAGATTTTGTTTTAGTTTTTCTATTAATAAATTAATTAGGTAATAAATTGCATTTTTATTATTTCCATGTGTTTTATGTGTATACTTGTCCTGGTCACGTGGTCCACACAAGGCAGAGTTGGATTGGGCGCCGATTCTAACATCGAATCATTCCCGTGTAAATAATTTCACACTCTTAAGTTTCCACGGTCATCGGTTATAGTGGGGATCAAGCCCCAAGGTTGATTAATTAGCATGATCGATCCAGACCTCGATCATTGCTCTGTGTTACTGGTCTGGTGGTGGCAGCGTAGAGGCGACTCTAGGGTTTTGCTCAAAACCTAGGTCACGCCATACTGGTTGTAGAATCTTAAGTCGGTCAATCGTCTTAGGACCACGTGGCGTGGAGTTGGCTTTGGTAAAAGTTTTTGGAGTCCCTTGTAGAGATTAAAAAGTAAGAATACGGGTAGAGGGCAAAGAAGGAAAGATAAGTAGAGAGGAACCTAACCCGTGTTACAATGGTGCACAGCGGTGGTTTCAACAATTTTGTTTGAAATTGTTGAAAGGCTCACGCGTCTAGCCGTTCGAACACGTGCGCGGATGCTAAGGAGACAGCCGCGGGCCAGGATTAGCAGTGCGCCTCACAACAGTGCGTTTGAGTGGGGATTGGCGAATCTTGGGTCATGCGGGCTGATATGATTAAGGTTTAGTTAGTAAGATTAGGCTGTTAAAATAGATTTATTGAAAAGGAGACCGCTCCGAGTTGATTGGACTGGGTACCATACTCAACCCATTGCAATTAATTCAGAGGTGTTGGGAGCCGCCATACTCTCAACAGCAGTTCCTTGAGGGCTGTCGGGGGCGGATATATCTGTGGGACGCCAGTAGATAGTCCGAGGGCGTTATTAGACGACCCAAAACGCTAGGAAAAACGGAAATCCGTGAAGGGCGTTGCGGCCTCCGAGGGACGGACTAGTAACCTACCTAGCTGCGATTCAACAACTAAGTGATCGCACACTTAGTGGAGGTTGAGTCGTCCCTAGTCATAATTGTTGCTGAAAGCTGCGTGTCGCTCTGCTGGAACCTAGATGGTCGTGACCCCTAGGCTAGGTGTGGTACGGCGAGCCGGTAGGAGCAATTATAAGATTAAGTCGAGTGCATTTTTGAATTAAGTATACTTAAATTTATAAAGTAATTTCCGTTTATTTTCGTTGTTCTAGAGATTAATTTTTTTTTCCCTTACATTCAATCCCCGGTTAAAAAATTTTTTTATCAAAGTGTTTAGCATTTTCTTGCATATTAGGCTAAGTGCGTACATTAAGTTTTGTTATTCCCTGTTGTATTAGTCTAAGTCAGAGGCGTTGTTGCTAGAGTGTAGTTAATCCTCTGGACTTAGGGCTATTGGTCGGTCACTATAGTAAGTGAAGGAGTTTAAGGGATAGTAAGTTGCGTGTAAATGTTATTTGTCCGTGGAATATTTCTAAGTATTTTGGGATAAGTTTTCGTCTAAGTCAACGTCGGAAAGTCGTTAACTGTAATTAATTTGTATTCGTGGGTCACGTGTATGTTCTGGGCGTCATTAGGATTCTCCAGTTGATGCGAGTGATAGTTTCTAGTTTTTTACCAGTAAGACGGTAGAATTGTGTTTTTAGACTTAGAATTCTGTTTTCAGTAGAAACGTAGGTGGAAAATTTTCTAAGTCCAGCTTGGGCTAGAATCTGACTTTTTGGCGAAAATTCGAATTTTCATGTTTTGTGTATATTCTAGGGTCAGTATTACTCTCTAGTGCGCGCAAGGGACGTAATTCTGTCCGTAAGGCATTAAACAGTGATAATAACATTTTTGCCGAATTTAGTTATTTTTCGAGAAAATCGTGTTGTAATTTTGTCAAAGTCCATTTGAGGTGAAAATCTCGGATTTTGACGAAAATTCGAATTAGTGAGTGTTGAAACCGCCCGATGTGTCAGTATTGTTCTGCATACAACGTCAGTAGTAAATAATAACTTATTTATATCTGGGAACGAGAAACCCAAATTTTGTGAATTAAAGGAGTTTTGTGATATTTGGGGTGATAGAATATTTTTCCCTCGGAGTCAGAAAAATTGGCAGAGTCCAGCAATTGAGTAAAAACGCAGTTTTTTATAAAAATTCAATTTTTGGTAAGCATATATATGTCCTGGGTGTCTATATTAATCGCTAGAGCGGTTTATTAACGTAAAACTAGTTATTTTCCTTCAGAACAAAAATTTTGATTTTTCAGCGTTTAAGCGAAAAAGCGCGGGACTTAGTTTTTTTTTCAGCGCAGCTGGTCCCGCTCCATCAGTCATCAGGGGCCACGCTGCTCACTTCAAGCGCGTTTAGTATTCAAGTACAGTAAATATTCTTTATTAATCCATCACGAGTGCTGCGCGTTAGTTGCGTTATCATTTAAATTGTTTTATATAAATTAGATTCTTTAATTTTTTTTAACGTAAAGGACTTAGGTTTCAGCAATAGAACTGCGGGATATTTCACGGGCAGACACGAGTGCGGGGCAGACACTCATTCATTGGAGTAACTTCAGCGATTCTTTCGATAAATCGGTGTATTTCCTACTTTGGGAATGTAGTAGTTTTCTCTTGGAAAAGAGTTGTGATTTTTTTTTATTTTGTATAAGATCACGGTTGTAGTGAGTCCGGGTCGAGGGTGTACTAAAGGGTAGTTTAGAAGAGACGTGGCACACCAGAAACCTCAGAAAATGTTTAAGCCAGACAGTGACCAGTCAGTAGGGACCAGTGGGAGTGGAAGTGTAGAGGACAGCACCTCTTCCGACACCACTGGGGACCGCTCAGGTACACCTCATCCGTCACTACAACAACCCCAACCCCACCTCCCATACCAACCCCATCCTCAATTCCCGTACCAACCCCATCCTCAATTCCCATACCAACCCCATCCTCAGTTCCCATACCAACCCTTCCCCCAACCCCAGGCCACTCCATACCCATTCCAACCCCAGGCCACCCCATACCCATACCCATTCCAACCCCAGGCCACCCCATACCCATACCCATTCCAACCCCAGGCCACCCCATACCCATACCCATTCCAACCCCAGGCCACCCCATACCCATACCCATTCCAACCCCAGGCCACCCCATACCCATTCCAACCCCGGGCGACCTCATACCCACCCCAACCTCAATCCACACCCCAACCTGAGGTCACCCACACCATACCTCAACCCCAACCTCCATCCACACCCCAACCCGAGACCACCCACACCATACCTCA
Source organism: Procambarus clarkii (assembly GCF_040958095.1). Taxonomy (NCBI): domain Eukaryota; kingdom Metazoa; phylum Arthropoda; class Malacostraca; order Decapoda; family Cambaridae; genus Procambarus; species Procambarus clarkii. The sequence continues at coordinate 1,550,551 of NC_091200.1, forward strand.
ACCCCAACCTCCATCCACACCCCAACCCGAGGCCACCCACACCATACCTCAACCCCAACCTCCATCCACACCCCAACCCCAGGCCACCCACACCATACCTCAACCCCAACCCCAGGCCGCCACAGCCTTAGACAGGCAGAAGCGCACGTAGACGCCGGGCACTCAGTTGTCGCCATACGTAGAGGCGTAAAGTAAAGGCGAGGGAGCCAAGCCGAGGAACTGTGGCGCGGGTTCATCAGGCGGGAAGCAGCCCTCAGCTGCAAGTTCGAGCCACCCTGCGCGGAGTACCAACAGAGATCCGCGGAGGTGTTACTCCTGCTGGAAGCGCGGGCATATACAGAGGGATTGCGAAGTCACTCCTACGAAAGCATGAAAGCAGGCTCCTAGTGATTACTTTTGAGGTGAAAGTGGAAGGTGTGAGATTGACAGCTTTTGTTGATACAGGAAGCCAGGCAACGGTAATTAAAAAGTCAACCTTCAGCAATTTTAAGTATGCACGTCTTCAACGTTGCGCAAAGACATTAACAGCGGTCAATGGGGAAAAGATTGAGATCGTAGGTCAAGGTACAGTTAATTTTGAGATTGATGGGGAATTGCAGCCTCACACATGTACGATCGTAGAGAACCTTGATTTTCCTGGTCACATCTTAATGGGAACTGATTTTCTGTCGCGATTTGATTATTCCTTGTCTGCTCAAAAAGGGGCTAGGAACTGCAGGTTGCAGTTGGGACAGACTTCCTACCCAGTGGAGATGATCGACCATCCCCCAGTTGTAGCTTCAATTAAGAGGAAGCTGAAATATAATGCGCACTATCCAAAATTGATTTTTAAGTCTCTTCCAGACACAGTTAAGAGGTCATGCGCATTGCACGCATTGACCAAACAGAGTTGCCCACCACATTCTGTTAAATTTATTAAAGTAGCCGTGGGACGTCACATACAACCAGGTACCACCCTTCAGGTGGCTGGGAGATGTGATAGTTTATTAATTCCTCATCACTTAGTTGTAGTGCTCGATAAAGGTGCACTCATTCCAGTTGTCAATCTTTCACATAAGACTTTTCGCTTCAGGGCAGGTGATAGGGTATCTCAGGGAACCATGGTGGAGGACACAGAAATCTTTCACCATGAGTCAGCTGAGACGCCAGCCGTCACTGCACAATGTAGTGCACTGAACATGTTGAACACTAAAACACCATCCAAAGTACAATACGAAACGAGAAATGTTGCACAGAATGTAGAGGAAGTGGAAAAATTAATATCAGCACTTGATTTGCAACATGTTGCACAGGCGGATAGGATGGCACTGAGAGGAGTTTTACGAAAATTCCCGAAATTGTTTGCGACAGAGGATGACCAGAATGGTCTCCTTGATAAGATCGAGCACACCATTCCAACTGGTGACCATTTGCCTGTGTAAACAAGACAGTGGAGGTTGTCGGAACAGGCAAATAACATTATCAGGGAGGAGTGCCAGAAAATGTTGAGACAGGGCGTGATAGAGCCTAGTACGTCACCGTGGCTCTCTCCTGTTGTGCTAGTTCGGAAACCGGACGGTAGTTATCGTTTCTGTGTTGACTACCGGAAGGTGAACGAACTAACTAAGGGTGATGTGTATCCGTTGCCCCGAATACAGGAGATAATAGATCAATTTGGTGCGGCTAAATATTTCTCAACTCTTGACGCAAAATCGGCGTATTGGGCGATTCCGGTGGCAGAAGAAGATAGGGAAAAAACAGCATTCTCGGATGGTAGGCACACTTATCAATTCCGTAGGATGCCGTTTGGTTTGAAGACAGCGCCTTCGTCGTTTCAGAGGGCCATCAACTTTATCCTTAGTCCGGTACTGGGTAGGCATTCTTTAGCGTACCTGGATGATGTTGTGATATATTCCAGGACGTTTGAGGAACACCTGCAGGACTTGACTGAGACTTTGAAGTTGTTAGATCAGGCAGGCTTCAGGCTGAATGTTCAGAAGTGCACTCTGGCGGCTCAGAAATTCAAATTTCTGGGGTTCCAGGTGTGCCCAGGCGGTATCCGACCTGACCCAGACTCTTGCCGCGCCATTGCTGACATGCCTACTCCAAGGACAGCAAAGGACGTGCGTAGGTTTTTGGGGGTGGCCGGATATTTTCGTCGTCACATTGAAGGTTTCGCTGGCATTTCAGCACCCCTGACTGATCTGACAAAGAAAAATGCGAAGTTTGTGTGGAAATCTGAACATGACGAGGCCTATCGCAAACTGAAAGACCAACTAATCACGACACCGGTATTGGCTATTCCTGATTTTGAGAAAGAGTGGGAAGTGCACACTGACGCCAGCGGTATTGCTATTGGCGGGTGCTTAATTCAGCGAGATGCGGAAAATTTACCCCATCTAGTAGCCTATTTCAGTAGGAAGGTCAAAGGACCTGAAGTTCGTTATTCAGCTACGGATCGGGAGGCACTGGCAGTAGTAGAATCAGTTAGGTATTTCGAACCTTACCTATTTCAGCGGCATTTTGTAATCTACACAGACCATAGAGCATTAACACACATATTTAAAAAGCGAACGAAATGCCCACGAATGTCACGCTGGTCTCACGAACTTTCGGCCCAATCATTCCAGATCTTGTACAAGCCTGGTCCAGCACATGTTGTGCCAGATACGCTAAGTAGAAATATAGCGGCAATGCAGATTAAGGAAAATATTGAAACCATTCCATCAGATAAAATGAGAGAATACCAGATGAGCGAGCCTAGATGGAAAGAGATTATTGAGTATTTAGAGGGAGGAAAATACCCAAAAACGAAAAAGAATTTACCTATTCATGATTTTGAGATGAAACAGGGCGTCCTGTATTATGTGAATAGCCAGAATGATAGGGCAGTATTTCAGCTAGTTATTCCGGACGCGTTGCGGTCATCAGCGTTAAAGCTTGCGCATGCTTCAAAAATTGCAGGGCATCCGGGGATCTTTAAAACGCACTTAAAAGCAAAGTCTCTATTTTATTTTCAAGGATTACTTTCTGAGGTAATCAATTTCGTGAAGTCGTGCCCTCGTTGCCAGAGGAGGAAAGGCACCCTTAAGGTACAAGCCCCACTTCAGGAATTTCCTGAAATTCGTGAACCGTTAGATCGTGTGGGGGCCGATCTGATTGATTTACACCACAGTCATTCAGGTAACAGATATGTGTTGGTGCTAGTTGACCATCTGTCTAGATACACTACACTAGTTGCATTACCTCAGAAGGATTCTCGTACGGTTGCAGATGCGTTCTTGCGTAGGTTCGTTACTGTATTCGGACCTCCTAAAGTTTTAGTCTCTGACCGGGGTCAAGAATTCAATGGGAATATATTTAGAGAAGTTTGTAAGATTTTAGAGACAACTTCGGCTTTTACATTGGCCTACCACCCACAAGCAAACGGAATGACGGAACGGACTAATCGTTCAGTCAAGGATATGCTTGCAATCCTTGCTGAACATGATGCAAACACCTGGGATGAACACCTACCCTATGTTCAGTTCGCCTTGAATACTGCCATCCACCAATCAATTAACACCCAACCCCTTCATTTGTTTACTGATAATTCATGCAATTTCCCCTCAGGTCTGCTTAACAGACATAATGTTGCATACGGGGAGGACTATCCTTCAGAGGTCCTTGGAAAAATGAGAAATGCATGGAATATTGCAGCTGAAGCGTCCAAGAAGGCACGGACTCGGTATGCTCATTTTTATGACAAGAAAGTGCGCCCTCTTGAGTTGAAGGAAGGAAGCCTCGTATTGAGAGTGAATGAGGCTGCGCCCGCCAATCAGAGCAGGAAACTAGCTCCGAGGTGGCGAGGACCATATAGAGTAATTAAAAGGGCGGGGCCGGTTAATCTTGTTATAAAAGGAGTGTTCGAGGACCAGGTGGAAAGGACAATTCATGTGAATAAATTGAAACATTATCATGCTAGAGAGGAATTAGAACTGCCTTCAGCGGGTCTAGTTCCTGACTCAGCAGTGCTGACTCATGGCTTCACCGACGAGTCAGAAGATGAGGATGATCTTCTGTCATCGCTCATTAGTAGTCAGGTGCAGTCTCGCCACCCTATGGTGACGAGATCTCGCGCTGTACAGTAAAGTAACTTCCTTGGTTAGTATAATTTAGTATTCATTAGATTTTCCTGTAAAGGCAATGAGGTGTACTATGTCTATACTTGACTCAGGTAGCAACTTTTACCGTGCTTTTGGGTTCCACCCCCACCAAACCCAGAGTATATCTATGCTTCCGCTGTGTTGTGTCTGTCTGTTCCCAGGTCTGATTGGTACACCGACCCAGTTGTTCCAGCCACACGTGAACCCTTGTCTGTAAAGACCGAGGGGGGAGGCACGTTACACAAAGCCCTCCCCCACCAGACCCAGTAACCCATACATCAGTTACTTTGGGGATGAGTGACTGTCCAAGAGTCACCCGGCCGACGCCTCACGTCACTAACGAGGTTGTCAGGGCCAGCGAGCTGTCCACATTATTGCAGTCACCGGAGGTGCCATACAACGCCGGGGTAGCTGTCTCGAGATCACCAATACCCACCTGCTGCGTCATCAAGATTGCAGCCATTCCAGCAGTGTTGGAGGAGAGGTCAAGAAATGGAAAGCGCGTAGCAGGTACTCAAAGAGTTTCGCCGGAAGATTAATGATTACGTCATCTGAAGTAACAAGAAAGCAGAACTAAGGCGGTCACAGGTGGAAGGCACGGTTTCCCTACAGAGTACCGGGACTCGCCAATAGAAGGTCGCAAAATTGTCTCCTTTGGCCTAAAGTCGGCGGTACGAGGGTATACACAGTTGGTGTTTACGGCCTAGTAACCTGGTGACATCAAGAAACGCCTGAGATGACGTGAGCAATGATGGAAGACGAGATTCACCTGTTCTGCAAACAAGCAACCCGCCTCTACGACCTTCTGACACCACTCCTGCTAAGAGACACCGTTGGTACATCCAGTCCTGCTCTGCTGTGGTCATCTGCGACGTCAAGTTTAACATCAAGACTACCGTGTGAACTGTGATTGATACGAAGGCGTGTGGACTGTCGAGAGCAAGATTAATGGCCGAAGTAACAGTATTCTACAGCTGTCACTTGGCACTCAGCTCTACTACACTCTGTCGTCATTCAGGAGTACCGGATGGGAGTACAAGAGGACCAGGTATTGATGTCTACACATGAGAAGAAGCAAAATCGACACCGTCATCGTCAGCGACTACATTCAGCATCCAGCAGCATCGATTTTTTTTCGATTACTCAATATGAACAATTGATACAAACAACAAAGTTGGCTCTGAACATCTGTGTAAAGAATATCTGGACACTTTTGTTTAAATGTTGAAAAACAGATTTAGAATCAATACTTTATAAATGTTGAAAAACAGATTTAAAAATAATTCTGGTATAATATATGAAAATTTTACTCTATAAATTGGTCAGTAATCGAAATCGAAGCCCCTGTGTAATTGTCTCAGCCCAGAACAAACGGTTATGGAAAATTATGTTGTGCTATTTTTTTCAGAATGTTTGAACACAGGAGAGGCGGACCAATATAAACATTGACACTTCTAGTGAGTGAGAACACTTGGCTGTACAGTCAGCTGAAACCTGTGATATAGTATAGGATTTTTTTTTTTTATTTTTAGATACATGTAATAAACGTTAGGTGTGTTCCTTAACATGTCAAGGTTGACATTGATTGGGAGTGGTTAGTACACGGATGTGTACCTGATAGTTCCGTAGTACGCTCCCGGATGACTGAAAGTTCAGTCTGAAGATATAACTTTAATGTTTATGTTTGAGCACGGTGTGGCCGGCTCTAGAGGACACATGGACTTGGCTAGTGAAGAGCCAAGAGAGTTTAATAGCTAGTCTTTGATGGTAGAGTAGGGACATGTTATTTAGCTATGTCAGTAAGGATAGGATGTATGTTTCCTGATGTTAGAGGATTGCTGTCAGTTGACAGCTGAGAAATTTATGAAATGTGAACATATTTATTATGATGTTGGACTATTATTTGTCAAATTTTATTAGTTAGGTTAGCTTTTGTTTGTGGCATGAGTTGAATTGTGGGTTTGGATACTAAACCTCGTTATTTTTAACAAATTAACAAGGTTTACTAAGTGCTTGTGCGGGGGGGTTGTAACAAACTAGGCTGGTTGTAAGAATTATCCAGAGTGGTTTATCGACAAAAGAGAATGGGAACCTGAGCCCGCGTGGTGACCTGGGGACCTAACCCCCAGGGGAATTCGCGGTGAAAATAACCGACGCTTTGTTCATAGCTGCGTATAATGAATCATCCTATAGTATTCAGTAATTTAGAGAAATTAGCTTTTATTTATTTTGTATTAAAATTGTATTGTATAATAGTACTGGGTACAATATCAAGAGTATTCTAATTATTGAGTTTAAGTCACCATCAGTGACGTCACGAATCAGATCTAACTTGTAAGGCGGAGTGACCGGCGGTCATAGGTCATCAGGGTTGACATGTCTACTATTTCTCAAAGTTCAATTAACCATTTTGGGGATCGGGAACAGCTCTGCCGTTAGAGGTTTGTGTAATTTAATTTCAGTAAAATAATTCAACCAGTCTGGATCAATTAAGTACAACAGAGGTTAATTGTTATAACTTAAACCTTGCTAGTAACTTGGTAGAACTTTGACTAGGCGGAAGGTTACAATGCTTTAGTCTGGGCTAGGCCAGACGAGGACAGATCAGTGTGGACTCCAGAGCAACTGGGAGAGGTCAACCATCTTGCCTCTCCCCAAGACCAGCCCAACAGCTTAGCTGGTAAAACATAGAGGTATAGTTGCTATTGTTATGTATAGGGATAGTCTCATTTGCCATTCAGGTCAAGTAGGGAGTGTTAAAGTCACAGGGAGTGAACATATTTAGATTTTGTTTTAGTTTTTCTTTTAATAAATTAATTAGGTAATAAATTGCATTTTTATTATTTCCATGTGTTTTATGTGTATACTTGTCCTGGTCACGTGGTCCACACAAGGCAGAGTTGGATTGGGCGCCGATTCTAACATCGATTCTAACATCGAATCATTCCCGTGTAATTAATTTCACACTCTTAAGTTTCCACGGTCATCGGTTATAGTGGGGATCAAGCCCCAAGGTTGATTAATTAGCGTGATCGATCCAGACCTAGATCATTGCTCTGTGTTACTGGTCTGGTGGTGGCAGCGTAGAGGCGACTCTAGGGTTTTGCTCAAAACCTAGGTCACGCCATACTGGTTGTAGAATCTTAAGTCGGTCAATCGTCTTAGGACCACGTGGCGTGGAGTTGGCTTTGGTAAAAGTTTTTGGAGTCCCTTGTAGAGATTAAAAAGTAAGAATACGGGTAGAGGGCAAAGAAGGAAAGATAAGTAGAGAGGAACCTAACCCGTGTTACACTTGGGCCAAATGTGATCCATCGATGCTTTCAGTAACTGGCATAATCTCGGTATAAAAAGTCGTAATTTCAAACTGCGAATACGTGCAGAGAGCCAGAACTTGGCTCCAAAATATGGCTCAAGAGTCGAATTTGGGATGTTTACGATATTTTCAAAACTGCAGGGTGGGTTTGGGCAAACAGTGACCCATCGTTGCTCTCAGTAATTGGCAAATTTTCGGTATAAAATTCGTAATTTCAAACTGCGAATACATGCAGAGAGCCAGAATTTGGCTCCTTAATATGGCCCAAGCGTCGAATTTGGGATGTTTGATATATTTCGAAAACTGCAGAGGGGTTTGGGCAAAATGTGACCCATCGCCGCTTTCAGTAATTGGTATTTTTTCTGTATAAAAAGTCGTAATATCAAACTGTGAATACGTGCAGAGAGCCAGAATTTGGCTCCAAAATATGGTTCGAGCGTCGAGTTTGGGATGTTTGTGGTATTTTTAAAACTGCAGGGAGGATTTGGGCAAAATGTGACCCATCGCTGATCCCAGTAATTGGCATATATTCGGTATAAAAAGTCGTAATTTCAAACTGCGAATAAGTGCAGAGAGCCAGAATTTGGCTCCAAAATATTGCTCAATAGTCGAATTTGGGATGTTTGGGATATTTTGAAAACTGCAGGGAGGGTTTGGGCAAAATGTGACTCATCGGCGCGTTCAGTAATTGGCATATTTTGGTATAAAAAGTCGTAATTTCAAACTGCGAATACGTGCATAGAGCCAGAATTTGGCTCCAAAATATTGCTCAAGGGTCGAATTGGGATGTTTGGGATATTTTGAAAACTGCAGGGGGGGTTTGGGCAAAATGTGACTCATCGCCGCGCTCAGTAATTGGCATTTTTTCTGTATAAAAAGTCATAATTTAAAACTGCGAATACGTTCAAAGAGCCAGAATTTGGTTAAAAAATATGGTTCAAGCGTCGAATTTGGGATGTTTGTGGTATTTTTAAAACAGCAGGTAGGGTTCGGGCAAAATGTGATCCATCGCTGATCCCAGTAATTGGCATATATTCGGTATAAAAACTCGTAATTTCAAACTGCGAATACATGCAATGAACCAGAATTTGGCTCCAAAATATTGCTCAATAGGCGAATTTGGGATGTTTGGGATATTTTGAAAATTGCAGGGAGGGTTTGGGCAAAATGTGATTCATCGGAGCGTTCAGTAATTGGCATATTTTCGGTATATAATTCTTAATTTCAAACTGCGAAAACGTGCCGAGAGCCAGAATATGGCCCCAAAATATTGCTCAAGCGTCGAATTTGAGACGTTTGGGATATTTTGAAAACTGCAAAGAGGGCTTGGGCAAAATATGATCCATCGCCGCTTTCAGTAACTGGCATATTTTCGGTATAAAAAGTCGTAATTTCAAACTGCGAATACGTGCAGAGAGCCAGAATTTGGCTCCAAAATATGGTTCAAGGGTTGAATTTGGAATGTTTGGGATATTTTGAAAACTGCAGAGAGGGTTTGGGCAAAATGTGATCCATCGAAGCTTTCAGTAATTGGCATTTTTTCTGTCTAAAAAGGTCGTAATATCAAACTGCGAATACGTGCAGAGAGCCAGAATTTGGCTCCAAAATATGGTTCAAGCGTCGAATTTGGGATGTTTGGGATATTTTGAAAACTGCAGGGAGGGTGTGGGCAAAATGTGACTCATCGGCGCGTTCAGTAATTGGCATATTTTGGTATAAAAAGTCGTAATTTCAAACAGCGAATACGTGCAGAGAGCCAGAATTTGGCTCCAAAATAAGGCTCAAGGGTCGAATTTGGGATGTTTGGGATATTTTGAAAACTGCAGGCGTGGTTTGGGCAAAATGTGACTAGTCGCCGCTTTCAGTATTTGGCATATTGTCGGTATAAAAAGTCGGAATATCGAACTGCGAATACGTGCAGAGAGCCAGAATTTGGCTCCAAAATATGGTTCAAGCGTCGAATTTGCGATGTTTGTGATATTTTTAAAACTGCAGGGAGGGTTTGGGCAAAATGTGACCCATCGCTGATCCCAGTAATTGGCATATATTCGGTATAAAATGTCGTAATTTCAAACTGCGAATACGTGCAGAGAGCCAGAGTTTGGTTCCAAAATATGGTTCAAGAGTCGAATTTGGAATGTTTGAGATATTTTCAAAACTGCAGGGTGAATTTGGGAAAACTGTGACCCATCGCCGTATTCAGTAATTGGCATATTTTCGGTATAAAATTCGTAATTTCAAACTGCGAAAACGTGCCGAGACCAAGAATTTGGCTCCAAAATATGGCTCAAGCGTCGAATTTGGGACGTTTGGGATATTTTTAAAACTGCAGAAAGGGCTTGGGCAAAATGTGATCCATCGCCGCTTTCAGTAACTGGCATATTTTCGGTATAAAAAGTCGGAATTTCATACTGCGAATACGTGCAGAGAGTCAGAAATTGGCTCCAAAATATTCCTCAAGGGTCGTATTTGGGATGTTTGGGATATTTCGAGAACTGCAGAGGGGTTTGGGCAAAATGTGACCCATCGCCGCTTTCAGTAATTAGTATATTTTCGGTATAAAAAGTCGTAATTTCAAACTGTGAATACGTGCAGAGAGCCAGAATTTGGCTCCAAAATATGGTTCAAGGGTCGAATTTGGAATGTTTGGGATATTTTGAAAACTGCAGAGAGGGTTTGGGCAAAATGTGACTCATCGCAGCGTTCAGTAATTGGCATATTTTCGGTATAAAATTCTTAATTTCAAACTGCGAAAACGTGCCGAGAGCCAGAATATGGCTCCAAAATATGGCTCAAGCGTCGAATTTGGGACGTTTGGGATATTTTCAAAACTGCAAAGAGGGCTTGGGCAAAATATGATCCATCGCCGCTTTCAGTAACTGGCATATTTTCGGTATAAAAAGTCGTAATTTCATACTGCGAATACGTGCAGAGAGCCAGAAATTGGCTCCAAAATATTTTTCAAGGGTCGTATTTGGGATGTTTTTGATATTGCGAAAACTGCAGATGGGTTTGGGCAAAATCTGACCCAACGCCGCTTTCAATAATTGGTATATTTTCGGTATAAAAAGTCGTAATTTCAAACTGCGAATACGTGCAGAGAGACAGAATTTGGCTCCAAAATATGGTTCAAGGGTCGAATTTGGGATGTTTGGGATATTTTGAAAACTACAGAGAGGGTTTGGGCAAAATGTGATCCATCGCCGCTCTCAGTAATTGGCATTTTTTCTGTATAAAAAGTCGTAATATCAAACTGCGAATACGTGCAGAGAGCCAGAATTTGGCTCCAAAATATGGTTCAAGCGTCGAATTTGGGATGTTTGTGATATTTTAAAACTGCAGGTAGGGTTTGGGCAAAATGTGACCCATCGCTGATCCCAGTAATTGGCATATATTCGGTATAAAAATTCGTAATTTCAAACTGCGAATACGTGCAGAGAGCCAGAGTTTGGCTACAAAATATGGCTCAATAGTCGAATTTGGGATGTTTGGGATATTTTGAAAACTGCAGGGAGGGTTTGGGCAAAATGTGACTCATCGGCGCGTTCAGTAATTGGCATATTTTGGTATAAAAAGTCGTAATTTCAAACTGCGAATACGTGCAGAGAGCCAGAATGTGGCTCCAAAATATGGTTCAAGGGTCGAATTTGGGATGTTTGGGATATTTTGAAAACTTCAAGGGGGGGTTTGGGCAAAATGTGACTCATCGCCGCTTTCAGTATTTGGCATATTGTCGGGATAAAAAGTCGTAATTTCAAACTGCGAATACGTGCAAAGAGCCAGAATTTGGCTACAAAATATGTTTCAAGCGTCGAATTTGGGATGTTTGTGATATTTTTAAAATTTCTGGGAGGGTTTGGGCAAAATATGACCCATCGCTGATCCCAGGAATTGGCATTGGGATTTGGGATCCCAATTGGAATTGGGATATTTTGAAAACTGCAGAGAGGGTTTGGGCAAACTGTGATCCATCGCCGCTTTCAGTAATTGGCATTTTTTCTGTATAAATAGTCGTAATATCAAACTGCGAATACGTGCAGAGAGCCAGAATTTGGCTCTAAAATATGGTTCAAGCGTCGAATTTGGAATGTTTGTGATATTTTTAAAACTGCAGGGAGGGTTTGGGCAAAATGTGACTCATCGGAGCGTTCAGTAATTGGCATATTTTCGGTATAAAATTCTTAATTTCAAACTGCGAAAACGTGCCGAGAGCCAGAATATGGCTCCAAAATATGGCTCAAGCGTCGAATTTGGCACGTTTGGGATATTTTGAAAACTGCAAAGAGGGCTTGGGCAAAATATGATCCATCGCCGCTTTCAGTAACTGGCATATTTTCGGTATAAAAAGTCGTAATTTCATACTGCGAATACGTGCAGAGAGCCAGAAATTGGCTCCAAAATATTTTTCAAGGGTCGTATTTGGGATGTTTTTGATATTTCGAAAACTGCAGATGGGTTTGGGCAAAATCTGACCCATCGCTGCTTTCAGTAATTGGTATATTTTCGGTATAAAAAGTCGTAATTTCAAACTGTGAATACGTGCAGAGAGCCAGAATTTGGCTCCAAAATATGGTTCAAGGGTCGAATTTGGAATGTTTGGGATATTTTGAAAACTGCAGAGAGGGTTTGGGCAAAATGTGATCCATCGCTGCTTTCAGTAATTGGCATTTTTTCTGTCTAAAAAGTCGTAATATCAAACTGCGAATACGTGCAGAGAGCCAGAATTTTGCTCCAAAATATGGTTCAAGAGTCGAATTTGGGATGTTTGTGATATTTTAAAACTGCAGGGAGGGTTTGGGCAAAATGTGACCCATCGCTGATCCCAGTAATTGGCATATATTCGGTATAAAAATTCGTAATTTCAAACTGCGAATACGTGCAGAGAGCCAGAGTTTGGCTACAAAATATGGCTCAATAGTCGAATTTGGTATGTTTGGGATATTTTGAAACCTGCAGGGAGGGTTTGGGCAAAATGTGACTCATCGGCGCGTTCAGTAATTGGCATATTTTGGTATAAAAAGTCGTAATTTCAAACTGCGAATACGTGCAGAGAGCCAGAATGTGGCTCCAAAATATGGCTCAAGGGTCGAATTTGGGATGTTTGGGATATTTTGAAAACTGCAAGGGGGGGTTTGGGCAAAATTTGACTCATCGCCGCTTTCAGTATTTGGCATATTGTCGGTATAAAAATTCGTAATTTCAAACTGCGAATACGTGTAAAGAGCCAGAATTTGGCTACAAAATATGGTTCAAGCGTCGAATTTGGGACGTTTGTGATATTTTTAAAATTTCTGGGAGGGTTTGGGCAAAATATGACCCATCGCTGATCCCAGGAATTGGCATTGGGATTTGGGATCCCAATTGGAATTGGGATATTTTGAAAACTGCAGAGAGGGTTTGGGCAAACTGTGATCCATCGCCGCTTTCAGTAATTGGCATTTTTTCTGTATAAATAGTCGTAATATCAAACTGCGAATACGTGCAGAGAGCCAGAATTTGGCTCTAAAATATGGTTCAAGCGTCGAATTTGGAATGTTTGGGATATTTTGAAAACTGCAGAGAGGGTTTGGGCAAAATGTGTTCCATCGCTGCTTTCAGTAATTGGCATTTTTTCTGTCTAAAAAGTCGTAATATCAAACTGCGAATACGTGCAGAGAGCCAGAATTTGGCTCCAAAATATGGTTCAAGCGTCGAATTTGGGATGTTTGGGATATTTTGAAAACTGTAGGGAGGGTGTGGGCAAAATGTGACTCATCGGCGCGTTCAGTAATTGGCATATTTTGGTATAAAAAGTCGTAATTTCAAACTGCGAATACGTGCAGAGAGCCAGAATTTGGCTCCAAAATAAGGCTCAAGGGTCGAATTTGGGATGTTTGGGATATTTTGAAAACTGCAGGCGGGGTTTGGGCAAAATGTGACTCGTCGCCGCTTTCAGTATTTGGCATATTGTCGGTATAAAAAGTCGTAATTTCAAACTGCGAATACGTGCAGAGAGCCAGAGTTTGGTTCCAAAATATGGTTCAAGAGTCGAATTTGGGATGTTTGAGATATTTTCAAAACTGCAGGGTGAATTTGGGCCAACTGAGACCCATCGCTGTATTCAGTAATTGGCATATTTTCGGTATAAAATTCGTAATTTCAAACTGCGAAAACGTGCCGAGACCTAGAATTTGGCTCCAAAATATGGCTCAAGCGTTGAATTTGGGACGTTTTGGATATTTTTAAAACTACAGAAAGGGCTTGGGCAAAATGTGATCCATCGCCGCTTTCAGTAACTGGCATATTTTCGGTATAAATGTCGGAATTTCATACTGCGAATACGTGCAGAGAGTCAGAAATTGGCTCCAAAATATTCCTCAAGGGTCGTATTTGGGATGTTTGGGATATTTCGAAAACTGCAGAGGGGTTTGGGCAAAATGTGACCCATCGCCGCTCTCAGTATTTGGTATATTTTCGGTATAAAAAGTCGTAATTTCAAACTGCGAATACGTGCAGAGAGTCAGAATTTGGCTCCAAAATATGGTTCAAGGGTCGAATTTGGGATGTTTGGGATATTTTGAAAACTGCAGAGAGGGTTTGGGCAAAATGTGATCCATCGCCGCTCTCAGTAATTGGCATTTTTTCTGTATAAAAAGTCGTAATATCAAACTGCGAATACGTGCAGAGAGCCAGAGTTTGGCTACAAAATTTTGCTCAAAAGTCGAATTTGGTATGTTTGGGATATTTTGAAAACTGCAGGGAGGATTTGGGCAAAATGTGACTCATCGGCGCGTTCAGTAATTGGAATATTTTCGGTATAAAAAGTCGTAGTTTCAAACTGCGAATACGTGCAAAGAGCCAGAATTTGGCGCCAAAATATGGCTCAAGCGTCGAATTTGGGATGCTTGGGATAATTTCAAAACTGCAAGGTGGGTTTAGGCAAACTGTGACCCTTCGCCGCTCTCAGTAATTGACATGTTTTCGGTATAAAATTCGTAAATTCAAACTGCGAATACATGCAGAGAGCCAGAATTTGGCTCCTTAATATGGCCCAAGCGTCGAATTTGGGATGTTTGGGATATTTTGACAACTACAGAGGGGGTTTGGGCAAAATGTGACTCATCGCCGCTTTCAGTATTTGGCATATTGTCGGTATAAAAAGTCGTAATTTCAAACTGCGAATACGTGCAAAGAGCCAGAATTTGGCTACAAAATATGGTTCAAGCGTCGAATTTGGGATGTTTGGGATATTTTGAAAACTGCAGAGAGGGTTTGGGCAAAATGTGATCCATCGCCGCTCTCAGTAATTTGCCTTTTTTCTGTATAAAAAGTCGTAATATCAAACTGCGAATACGTGCAGAGAGCCAGAAATTGGCTCCTAAATATGGATCAAGCGTCCAATTTGGGACGTTTGGGATATTTTGAAAACTGCAGAGAGGTCTTTGGCAAAATGTGATCCATCGCTGCTTTCAGTAACTGGAATATTTTCGGTATAAAAAGTCGTAATTTCATACTGCGAATACGTGCAGAGAGCCAGAAATTGGCTGCAAAATATTGCTCAATAGTCGAATTTGGGATGTTTGGGATATTTTGAAAACTGCAGGGAGGGTTTGGGCAAAATGTGACTCATCGGCGCGTTCAGTAACTGGCATATTTTGGTATAAAAAGTCGTAATTTCAAACTGCGAATACGTGCAGAGACAGAATTTGGCGCTAAAATATGGCTTAAGAGTCGAACTTGGGATGTTTGGGATATTTTCAAAACTGCAGGGTGGGTTTGGGCAAACTGTGACCCATCGCCGCTCTCAGTAATTGGCATATTTTCGGTATAAAATTCGTAATTTCAAACTGCGAATACATGAAGAGAGCCAGAATTTGGCTCCTTAATATGGCCCAAGCGTCCAATTTGGGATGTTTGGGATATTTTGAAAACTTCAGGGAGGTTTTGGGCAAAATGTGATCCATCGCCGCTTTCAGTAATTGACATTTTTTCTGTATAAAAATTCGCAATTTCAAACTGCGAATACGTACAGAGAGCCAGAATTTGGCTCCAAAATATGGTTCAAGAGTCGAATTTGGGATGTTTCTGATATTTTTTAAACTACAGGGTGGGTTTGGGCAAACTGTGACCCATCGCCGCTCTCAGTAATTGGCATATTTTCGTTATAAAATTCGTAATTTCAAACTGCGAAAACGTTCCGAGAGCCAGAAT
This sequence comes from Procambarus clarkii, assembly GCF_040958095.1. Taxonomy (NCBI): domain Eukaryota; kingdom Metazoa; phylum Arthropoda; class Malacostraca; order Decapoda; family Cambaridae; genus Procambarus; species Procambarus clarkii. The sequence goes on from NC_091200.1 coordinate 1,566,178, forward strand.
TTGGCTCCAAAGTATGGCTCAAGCGTCGAATTTGGGACGTTTGGGATATTTTAAAAATTGCAGGGAGGGCTTGGGCAAAATGTGATCCATCGCTGCTTTCAGTAACTGGCATATTTTCGGTATAAAAAGTCGTAATTTCATACTGCGAATACGTGCAGAAAGCCAGAATTTGACTCCAAGTTATGCCTCAAGGGTCGTATTTGGGATGTTTGGGATATTTTTAAAACTGTAGGGGGGGTTTGGGCAAAATGTGACCCATCGCTGTTTTCAGTATTTGACATATTTTCGGTATAAAAATTAGTAATTTCAAACTGCGAATACGTGCAGAGAGCCAGAATTTGGCTTCAAAATATGATTCAAGTGTCGAATTTGGGATGTTTGGGATATTTTGAAAACTACAGGGAGGACTTGGGCAAAATGTGATTCATCGGCGCGCTCAGTAATTGGCATATTTTGGTATAAAAAGTCATAATTTCAAACTGCGAATACGTGCAGAGAGCCAGAACTTGGCTCCAAAATATTGATCAAGCGTCAAATTTGGGATGTTTGGGATATTTTGAAAACTGCAGGGAGGGTTTGGGCAAAATGTGACTCATCGGGGCGTTAAGTCATTGGCATATTTTGGTATAAAAAGTCGTAATTTCAAACTGCGCATACGTGCAAAGAGCCAGAATTTGGCTACAAAATATGGTTCAAGCTTCGAATTTGGGATGTTTGAGATATTTTGAAAACTGCAGAGAGGGCTCGGGCAAAATGTGATCCATGGCCGCTGGCATATTTTCGGTATAAAAAGTCGTAATTTCATACTGCGAATACGTGCAGAGACCCAGAAATTGGCTCCAAAATATTCCTCAAGGGTCGTATTTTGGATGTTTGGAATATTTCGAAAACTGGAGAGGGGTTTGGGCAAAACGTGACCCCTCGCCGCTTTCAGTAATTAGTATATTTTCGGTATAAAAAGTCGTAATTTCAAACTGCGAATAAATGCAGAGAGCCAGAATTTGGCTCCAAAATATGGTTCTAGGGTCGAATTTGGGATGTTTGGGAGATTTTAAAAACTGCAGAGAGGGTTTGGGCAAAATGTGATCCATCGCTGCTTTCAGTAATTGGCATTTCTTCTGTATAAAACGTCGTAATATCAAACTGCGAATACGTGCAGAGAGCCAGAATTTGGCTCCAAAATATGGTTCAAGCGTCGAATTTGGGATGTTTGGGATGTTTTGAAAACTGCAGGGAGGGTTTGGGCAAAATGTGACTCATCGGCGCGTTAAGTAATTGGCATATTTTGGTATAAAAAGTCGTAATTTCAAACTGCGAATACATGCAGAGAGCCAGAATTTGGCTCCAAAATATTGCTCAATAGCAGAATTTGGGATGTTTGGGATATTTTGAAAACTGCAGGGAGGGTTTGGGCAAAATGTTACTCATCGGAGCGTTCAGTAATTGGCATATTTTCGGTATAAAATTCTTAATTTCAAACTGCGAAAACGTGCCGCGAGCCAGAATTTGGCTCCAAAATATGGCTCAAGCGTCGAATTTGGGACGTTTGGGATATTTTGAAAATTGCAAAGAGGGCTTGGGCAAAATATGATCCATCGCCGCTTTCAGTAACTGGCATATTTTCGGTATAAAAAGTCGTAATTTCATACTGCGAATACGTGCAGAGAGCCAGATATTGGCTCCAAAATATTCTTCAAGGGTCGTATTTGGGACGTTTTTGATATTTCGAAAACTTCAAATGGCTTTGGGCAAAATGTGACCCATCGCAGCTTTCAGTAATTGGTATATTTTCGGTATAATAAGTCGTAATTTCAAACTGCAAATACGTGCAGAGAGCCAGAATTTGGCTCCAAAATATGGTTCAAGCGTCGAATTTGGGATGTTTGGGATGTTTTGAAAACTGCAGGGAGGGTTTGGGCAAAATGTGACTCATCGGCGCGTTAAGTAATTGGCATATTTTGGTATAAAAAGTCGTAATTTCAAACTGCGAATACGTGCAGAGAGCCAGAATTTGGCTCCAAAATATGGCTCAAGGGTCGAATTTGGGATGTTTGGGATATTTTGAAAACTGCAGGCGGGGTTTGGGCAAAATGTGACTCGTCGCCGCTTTCAGTATTTGGCATATTGTCGGTATAAAAAGTCGTAATATCGAACTGCGAATACGTGCAAAGAGCCAGAATTTGGCTACAAAATATGGTTCAAGGGTCGAATTTGGGACGTTTGTGATATTTTTAAAACTACAGGGAGGGTTTGGGCAAAATGTGACCCATCGCTGATCCCAGTATTTGGCATATATTCGGTATAAAAAGTCGTAATTTCAAACTGCGAATACGTGCAGAGAGCCAGAGTTTGGTTTCAAAATATGGCTCAAGAGTCGAATTTGGGATGTTTGAGATATTTTCAAAACTGCAAGGTGAATTTGGGCAAACTGTGACCCATCGCCTCTTTCAGTAATTGGCATATTATCGGTATAAAATTCGTAATTTCAAACTGCGAAAACGTGCTGAGAGCTAGAATTTGGTTCCAAAATATGGCTCAAGCGTCAAATTTGGGACGTTTGTGAAATTTTTAAAACTGCAGAAAGGGCTTGGGCAATATCTGATCCATCGCCGCTTTCAGTAACTGGCATATTTTCGGTATAAAAAGTCGGAATTTCATACTGCGAATACGTGCAGAGAGTCAGAAATTGGCTCCAAAATATTCCTCAAGGGTCGTATTTGGGATGTTTGGGATATTTCGAAAACTGCAGAGGGGTTTGGGCAAAATGTGACCCATCGCCGCTTTCAGTATTTGGTATATTTTCGGTATAAAAAGTCGTAATTTCAAACTGCGAATACGTGCAAAGAGTCAGAATTTGGCTCAAAAATATGGTTCAATTGTCGAATTTGGGATGTTTGGGATATTTTGAAAACTGCAGGCGGGGTTTGGGCAAAATGTGACTCGTCGCCGCTTTCAGTATTTGGCATATTGTCGGTATAAAAAGTCGTAATATCGAACTGCGAATACGTGCAAAGAGCCAGAATTTGGCTACAAAATATGGTTCAAGGGTCGAATTTGGGACGTTTGTGATATTTTTAAAACTACAGGGAGGGTTTGGGCAAAATGTGACCCATCGCTGATCCCAGTATTTGGCATATATTCGGTATAAAAAGTCGTAATTTCAAACTGCGAATACGTGCAGAGAGCCAGAGTTTGGTTTCAAAATATGGCTCAAGAGTCGAATTTGGGATGTTTGAGATATTTTCAAAACTGCAAGGTGAATTTGGGCAAACTGTGACCCATCGCCTCTTTCAGTAATTGGCATATTATCGGTATAAAATTCGTAATTTCAAACTGCGAAAACGTGCTGAGAGCTAGAATTTGGTTCCAAAATATGGCTCAAGCGTCAAATTTGGGACGTTTGTGAAATTTTTAAAACTGCAGAAAGGGCTTGGGCAATATCTGATCCATCGCCGCTTTCAGTAACTGGCATATTTTCGGTATAAAAAGTCGGAATTTCATACTGCGAATACGTGCAGAGAGTCAGAAATTGGCTCCAAAATATTCCTCAAGGGTCGTATTTGGGATGTTTGGGATATTTCGAAAACTGCAGAGGGGTTTGGGCAAAATGTGACCCATCGCCGCTTTCAGTATTTGGTATATTTTCGGTATAAAAAGTCGTAATTTCAAACTGCGAATACGTGCAAAGAGTCAGAATTTGGCTCAAAAATATGGTTCAATTGTCGAATTTGGGATGTTTGGGATATTTTGAAAACTGCAGAGAGGGTTTGGGCAAAATGTGATCCATCGCCGCTCTCAGTAATTGGCATTTTTTCTGTATAAAACGTCGTAATATCAAACTGCGAATACGTGCAGAGAGCAAGAATTTTGCTCCAAAATATTGCTCAATAGTCGAATTTGGGATGTTTGGGAAATTTTTAAAACTGCAGGGTCGGTTTGGGCAAACTGTGACCCATCGCCGCTCTTAGTAATTGGCATATTTTCGGTATAAAATTCGTAATTTCAAACTGCGAATACGTGCAGAGAGCCAGAATTTGGCTCCAAAATATTGCTCAATAGTCGAATTTGGGATGTTCGGGATAATTTGAAAACTGCAGGGAGGTTTACGCAAAATGTGATCCATCGCCGCTTTCAGTAATTGGCATATTTTCGGTATAAAATTCGTAATTTCAAACTGCGAATACGTGCAGAGAGCAAGAATTTGGCTCCAAAATATGGTTCAAGAGTCGAGTTTGGGATGTTACTGATATTTTTAAAACTGCAGGGAGAGTTTGGGCAAAATGCGACCCATCGCTGATCCCAGGAATTGGCATATATTCAGTATAAAAAGTCGTAATTTCAAACTGAGAATACGTGCAGAGAGCCAGAGTTTGGTTCCAAAATATGGCTCAAGAGTCGAATTTGGGATGTTTGAGATATTTTCAAAACTGTAGGGAGAATTTGGGCAAACTGTGACCCTTCGCTGCTCTCAGTAATTGGCATATTTTCGGTATAAAATTCGTAATTTCAAACTGCGAAAACGTGCCGAGAGCCAGAATTTGGCTCCAAAATATGGCTCAAGCGTCGAATTTGGGACGTTTGGGATATTTTGAAAACTGCAGAGAGGGCTCGGGCAAAATGTGATCCATCCCCGCTTACAGTAACTGGCATATTTTCGGTATAAAAAGTCGTAATTTCTAACTGCGAATAAGTGTAGAGGGCCAGAATTTGGCTCCAAAATATGGTTCAAGGGTCGAATTTGGGATGTTTGGGATATTTTAAAAACTGCAGAGAGGGTTGGCAAAATGTGATCCATCGCCGCTCTCAGTAATTAGCATTTTTTCTGTATAAAAAGTCGTAATATCAAACTGCGAATACGTGCAGAGAGCCAGAATTTGGCCTCAGAGGCCTCAAGAGAGTGATTCAGAGGCTTAAGAGAGTGATACAGAGGCTGAAGAGAGTAATGCAGAGGCTCAAGAGAGGGATGAAGAGGCTGAAGAGAGTAATGCAGAGGCTCAAGAGAGTGATGCAGAGGGTCAAGAGAGTGATGCAGAGGCTCAAAAGAGTGATGCAGAGGCTCAAGAGAGTGCTGCAGACGATCAAGAGAGTGATGCAGAGGCTCAAGAGAGTGATGCAAAGGATCAGAAGAGGGAAGCAGAGGCTTAAGAAAGTGATGCAGAGGCTGAAGAGAGTGATGCAGAGGCTTAAGAAAGGGATGCAGAGGCTCAAGAGAGGGATGCAGAGGCTCAAGAGAGTGATTCAGAGGCTTACGAGAGTGATGCAGAGGATCAAGAGAGTGATGCAGAGGCTCGAGAGAGTTATGCAAAGGCTTCAAGAGAGTGATTCAGCGGCTTAAGAGAGTGATACAGAGGCTGAAGAGAGTGTTGCAGAGGCTCAAGAGATGGTTGAATAGGCTGAAGAGAGTGATGCAGAGACTCAAGAGAGGGATGCAGAGGCTAAAGAGAGTGATTCAGAGGTTTACGAGAGTGATGCAGAGGAGTAAGAGAGAGTGATGCAGAGGTTTAAGAGAGGGATGCAGAGGCTCAAGAGAGGGATACAGAGTCTCAAGAGAGGGATGCAGGGGCTCAACAAGTGAGTGATGCAGAGGCTCCAGAGAGGGATGCAGAGGCTCAAGAGATTGATTCAGAGGCTTACGAGAGTGATACAGAGGCTGAAGAGAGTGTTGCAGAGGCTCAAGAGATGGTTGAATAGGCTGAAAAGAGTGATGCTGAGGCTCCAGAGAGGGATGCAGAGGCTCAAGAGAGTGATGCAGAGGCTCCAGAGAGAAAGACAGAGGCTTAAGAGAGTGATGCAGAATCTCAAGAGAGTGATACAGACGCTCAAGAGAGTGATGCAGAGGATCAAGAGAGGGATGCAGAGGTTTAAGAGAGTTATGCAGAGACTCAAGAGAGTGATGCAGAGGCTCAAGAGAGTGATGCAGAGGCTCAAGAGAGTGATGCAGAGGCTCAAGAGAGTGATGCAGACGTCAAGAGAGTGATGCAGAGGCTCGAGAGAGTTATGCAGAGGCCTCAAGAGAGGGATTCAGAGGATTAAGAGAGTAATGCAGAGGCTGAAGAGAGTAATGCAGAGGCTCAAGAGAGGGATGTAGAGGCTGAGGAGTGATGCAGAGGCTCAAGAGAGGGATGCAGAGGCTCAAGAGAGTGATGCAGAGGCTCAAGAGAGTGATGCAGAGGCTCAAGAGAGTGATGCAGAGGCTCAAGAGAGTGCTGCAGACGATCAAGAGAGTGATGCAGAGGCTCAAGTGAGTGATGCAGAGGAGTAAGAGAGTTATTCAGAGGCTTGAGAAAGGGATGCAGAGGCTCAAGAGAGGGATGCAGAGGCTCAAGAGAAGGATGCAGGGGCTCAAGAGAGTGATGCAGAGGCTCAAGAGAGGGATGCAGAGGCTCAAGAGATTGATTCAGAGGCTTACGAGAGTGATGCAAAGGATCAAGAGAGTGATGCAGAGGCTCGAGAGAGTTATGCAGAGGCCTCAAGAGAGGGATTCAGAGGCTTAAGAGAGTGATACAGAGGCTGAAGAGAGTGTTGCAGAGGCTCAAGAGATGGTTGAATAGGCTGAAGAGAGTGATGCAGAGGCTCAAGAGAGTGATGTATAGGATCAAGAGCGTGATGCTGAGGCTCCAGAGAGGGATGCAGAGGCTAAAGACAGTGATGCAGAGGCTCAAGAGAGAAAGGCAGAGGCCTAAGAGAGTGATGCAGAATCTCAAGAGAGTGATACAGACGCTCAAGAGAGTGATGCAGAGGATCTGAGAGTTATGCAGAGGCTTAAGAGAGTTATGCAGAGGCTCAAGAGAGTGATGCAGAGGCTCAAGAGAGTGATGCAGAGGCTCATGAGAGTGATGCAGAGGCTCAAGAGAGTGATGGAGACGATCAAGAGAGTGATGCAGAGGCTCGAGAGAGTTATGCAGAGGCCTCAAGAGAGGGATTCAGAGGCTTAAGAGAGTGATACAGAGGCTGAAGAGAGTAATGCAGAGGCTCAAAAGAGGGATGACGAGGCTGAAGAGAGTAATGCAGAGGCTCAAGAGAGGGATGCAGAGGCTCAAGAGAGTGATTCAGAGGCTTACGAGAGTGATTCAGAGGAGTAAGAGAGTGATGCAGAGGCTTAAGAGAGGGATGCAGAAACCATTTGTTTCTCGTTAAAATACTGAGTAGGATATTGAAAAGGGGAGAAGTTCGGTTTTTATTGCATATATCGACGTTTCAGCAGGATTAAAGCGATTTTTCGTGTACATCTTCCATCGGTAATATAAACGGAAAATCAAGAACATTTTAGTTAGTTCTAATGAAAACACATTGCTTTTTATCATTTGTATTGGAAAGAACATTGTCATATGTCTTTTGTTGGATCTAAATAATACGAAACCTCGCTCTATGATTTGAAGTTAAAATTCTCAAATATGGTAAAATAGTGACTTTTTCACGTTAATCATGTAGGTTGATATTACGTAAATATATTCATTTTTACCAATATTTCGATACTATTTCATGTAGTATCACGATATGTGATTTGGCCTTCAGATCTCAGAATTTCGCATAATATTGCATTTAAAGCAAGTTTTCTTGCATTTTGTTTCGTACGAAAAATCATCGAATTTACCAATATTTTGACGTTTATCATCCCCTTTTCCTTTATGTGATTTAAACAAAATATCATCGAATTAGGCAATATTTTGCCGTTTATCCACGTTTTTGTAGAAAAAAATATGGCTCAAGAGTCGAATTTGGGATGTTTGAGATATTTTCAAAACTGCAGGGTGAATTTGGGCAAACTGTGACCCTTCGTCGCTCTCAGTAATTGGCATTATTTCGGTATAAAATTCGTAATTTCAAACTGAAAAAACGTGCCGAGAGCCAGAATTTGGCTCCAAAATATGGCTCAAGCGTCGAATTTGGGACGTTTGGGATATTTTGAAAACTGCAGAGAGGGCTCGGGCAAAATGTGATCCATCGCCGCTTTCAGTAACTGGCATATTTTCGGTATAAAAAGTCGTAATTTCATACTGCGAATACGTGCAGAGAGCCAGAAATTGGCTCCAAAATATTCCTCAAGGGTCGTATTTGGGATGTTTGGGATATTTCGAAAACTGCAAAGGGGTTTGGGCAAAATGTGAACCATCGCCGCTTTCAGTAATTGGTATATTTTCGGTATAAAAAGTCGTAATTTCAAACTGCGAATAAGTGCAGAGAGCCAGAGTTTGGTTCCAAAATATGGCTCAAGAGTCGAATTAGGGATGTTTGAGATATTTTCAAAACTGCAGGGTGAATTTGGGCAAACTGTGACCCATCGCCGCTCTCAGTAATTGGCATATTTTTGGTATAAAATTCGTAATTTCAAACTGCAAAAACGTGCCGAGAGCCAGAATTTGGCTCCAAAATATGGCTCAAGCGTCGAATTTGGGATGTTCTAGATATTTTTAAAACTGCAGGGGGGGGTTTGGGCAAAATGTGGCCCATCGCTGCTTTCAGTATTTAGCATATTTTCGGTATAAAAAGTAGTAATTTCAAACTGCGAATCCGTGCAGAGAGCCAGAATTTGGCATCAAAATATGGTTCAAGAGTCGAATTTGGGATGTTTGGGATATTTTGAAAACTGCAAGGAGGACTTGGGCAAAATGTGACTCATCGGCGTGCTCAGTAATTGGCATATTTTCGGTATAAAAATTCGTAATTTCAAAAAGCGAATACGTGCAGAGAGGCAGAACTTGGCTCCAAAATATGGCTCAAGCGTCGAATTTGGAATGTTTAAGATATTTTCAAAATTGCAGGGTGGGTATGGGCAAACAGTGACCCATCGCCGCTCTCAGTAATTGGCATATTTTCGGTATAAAATTTGTAATTTCAAACTGCGAATACATGCAGAGAGCCAGAATTTGGCTCCTTAATATGGCCCAAGCGTCGAATTTGGGATGTTTGGGATATTTTTAAAATTGCAGGGAGGGTTTGGGCAAAATGTGACCCATCGCTGATCCCAGTAATTGGCATATATTCGGTATAAAAAGTCGTTATTTCAAACTGCGAATACGTGCAGAGAGCCAGAATTTGGCTCCAAAATATGGTTCTAGGGTCGAATTTGGGATGTTTGGGAGATTTTAAAAACTGCAGAGAGGGTTTGGGCAAAATGTGATCCATCGCTGCTTTCAGTAATTGGCATTTCTTCTGTATAAAACGTCGTAATATCAAACTGCGAATACGTGCAGAGAGCCAGAATTTGGCTCCAAAATATGGTTCAAGCGTCGAATTTGGGATGTTTGGGATGTTTTGAAAACTGCAGGGAGGGTTTGGGCAAAATGTGACTCATCGGCGCGTTAAGTAATTGGCGTATTTTGGTATAAAAAGTCGTAATTTCAAACTGCGAATACATGCAGAGAGCCAGAATTTGGCTCCAAAATATGGTTCAAGCGTCGAATTTGGGATGTTTGGGATATTTTTAAAATTGCAGGGAGGGTTTGGGCAAAATGTGACCCATCGCTGATCCCAGTAATTGGCATATATTCGGTATAAAAAGTCGTTATTTCAAACTGCGAATACGTGCAGAGAGCCAGAATTTGGCTCCAAAATATGGTTCTAGGGTCGAATTTGGGATGTTTGGGAGATTTTAAAAACTGCAGAGAGGGTTTGGGCAAAATGTGATCCATCGCTGCTTTCAGAAATTGGCATTTCTTCTGTATAAAACGTCGTAATATCAAACTGCGAATACGTGCAGAGAGCCAGAATTTGGCTCCAAAATATGGTTCAAGCGTCGAATTTGGGATGTTTGGGATTTTTTGAAAACTGCAGGGAGGGTTTGGGCAAAATGTGACTCATCGGCGCGTTAAGTAATTGGCATATTTTGGTATAAAAAGTCGTAATTTCAAACTGCGAATACATGCAGAGAGCCAGAATTTGGCTCCAAAATATTGCTCAATAGCAGAATTTGGGATGTTTGGGATATTTTGAAAACTGCAGGGAGGGTTTGGGCAAAATGTTACTCATCGGAGCGTTCAGTAATTGGCATATTTTCGGTATAAAATTCTTAATTTCAAACTGCGAAAACGTGCCGCGAGCCAGAATTTGGCTACAAAATATGGTTCAAGGGTCGAATTTGGGACGTTTGTGATATTTTTAAAACTACAGGGAGGGTTTGGGCAAAATGTGACCCATCGCTGATCCCAGTATTTGGCATATATTCGGTATAAAAAGTCGTAATTTCAAACTGCGAATACGTGCAGAGAGCAAGAATTTGGCTCCAAAATATGGTTCAAGAGTCGAATTTGGGATGTTTCTGATATTTTTAAAACTGCAGGGAGAGTTTGGGCAAAATGTGACCCATCGCAGATCCCAGGAATTGGCATATCTTCAGTATAAAAAGTCGTAATTTCAAACTGAGAATACGTGCAGCGAGCCAGAGTTTGGTTCCAAAATATGGCTCAAGAGTCGAATTTGGGATGTTTGAGATATTTTCAAAACTGCAGGGTGAATTTGGGCAAACTGTGACCCTTCGCTGCTCTCAGTAATTGGCATATTTTCGGTATAAAATTCGTAATTTCAAACTGCGAAAACGTGCCGAGAGCCAGAATTTGGCTCCAAAATATGGCTCAAGCGTCGAATTTGGGACGTTTGGGATATTTTGAAAACTGCAGAGAGGGCTCGGGCAAAATGTGATCCATCCCCGCTTACAGTAACTGGCATATTTTCGGTATAAAAAGTCGTAATTTCTAACTGCGAATAAGTGTAGAGGGCCAGAATTTGGCTCCAAAATATGGTTCAAGAGTCGAATTTGGGATGTTTGGGATATTTTAAAAACTGCAGAGAGGGTTTGGCAAAATGTGATTCATCGCCGCTCTCAGTAATTGGCATTTTTTCTGTATAAAAAGTCGTAATATCAAACTGCGAATACGTGCAGAGAGCCAGAATTTGCCCTCAGAGGCCTCAAGAGAGGGATTCAGAGGCTTAAGAGAGTGATACAGAGGCTGAAGAGAGTAATGCAGAGGCTCAAGAGAGGGATGAAGAGGCTGAAGAGAGTAATGCAGAGGCTCAAGAGAGTGATGCAGAGGCTCAAGAGAGTGTTGCAGAGGCTCAAGAGAGTGATGCAGAGGTTCAAGAAAGTGATGCAGAGGCTCAAGAGAGTGATGCAGAGGCTCAAGAGAGTGCTGCAGACGATCAAGAGAGTGATGCAGAGGCTCAAGAGAGTGATGCAAAGGATCAGAAGAAGGAAGCAGAGGCTTAAGAAAGTGATGCAGAGGCTGAAGAGAGTGATGCAGAGGCTTAAGAAAGGGATGCAGAGGCTCAAGAGAGGGATGCAGATACTCAAGAGAGTGATTCAGAGGCTTACGAGAGTGATCCAGAGGATCAAGAGAGTGATGCAGAGGCTCGAGAGAGTTATGCAAAGGCTTCAAGAGAGTGATTCAGAGGCTTAAGAGAGTGATACAGAGGCTGAAGAGAGTGTTACAGAGGCTCAAGAGATGGTTGAATAGGCTGAAGAGAGTGATGCAGAGACTCAAGAGAGGGATGCAGAGGCTCAAGACAGTGATTCAGAGGTTTACGAGAGTGATGCAGAGGAGTAAGAGAGAGTGATGCAGAGGTTTAAGAGAGGGATGCAGAGGCTCAAGAGAGGGATACAGAGTCTCAAGAGAGGGATGCAGGGGCTCAACAAGTGAGTGATGCAGAGGCTCCAGAGAGGGATGCAGAGGCTCAAGAGATTGATTCAGAGGCTTACGAGAGTGATGCAGAGGATCAAGAGAGTGATGCAGAGGCTCGAGAGAGTTATGCAGAGGCCTCAAGAGAGGGATTCAGAGGCTTAAGAGAGTGATACAGAGGCTGAAGAGAGTGTTGCAGAGGCTCAAAAGATGGTTGAATAGGCTGAAAAGAGTGATGCTGAGGCTCCAGAGAGGGATGCAGAGGCTCAAGAGAGTGATGCAGAGGCTCCAGAGAGAAAGACAGAGGCTTAAGAGAGTGATGCAGAATCTCAAGAGAGTGATACAGACGCTCAAGAGAGTGATGCAGAGGATCAAGAGAGGGATGCAGAGGTTTAAGAGAGTTATGCAGAGACTCAAGAGAGTGATGCAGAGGCTCAAGAGAGTGATGCAGAGGCTCAAGAGAGTGATGCAGAGGCTCAAGAGAGTGATGCAGACGTCAAGAGAGTGATGCAGAGGCTCGAGAGAGTTATGCAGAGGCCTCAAGAGAGGGATTCAGAGGATTAAGAGAGTAATGCAGAGGCTGAAGAGAGTAATGCAGAGGCTCAAGAGAGGGATGTAGAGGCTGAAGAGTGATGCAGAGGCTCAAGAGAGGGATGCAGAGGCTCAAGAGAGTGATGCAGAGGCTCAAGAGAGTGATGCAGAGGCTCAAGAGAGTGATGCAGAGGCTCAAGAGAGTGCTGCAGACGATCAAGAGAGTGATGCAGAGGCTCAAGAGAGTGATGCAGAGGATCAGGAGAGGGAAGCAGAGGCTTAAGAGAGTGATGCCGAGGCTGAAGAGAGTGATGCAGATGATTAAGAGAGTGATGCAGAGGCTTAAGAAAGGGATGCAGAGGCTCAAGAGAGGGATGCAGAGGCTCAGAAGAGTGATTCAGAGGCTTATGAGAGTGATGCAGAGGATCAAGAGAGTGATGCAGAGGCTCGAGAGTGTTATGCAGAGGCCTCAAGAGAGGGATTCAGAGGCTTAAGAGAGTGATACAGAGGCTGAAGAGAGTGTTGCAGAGGCTCAAGAGATTGTTGAATAGGCTGAAAAAAGTGATGCAGAGGCTCAAGAGAGGGATGCAGAGGCTCAGGAGAGTGATTCAGAGGCTTACGTGAATGATGCAGAGGAGTAAGAGAGTGATTCAGAGGCTTGAGAGAGGGATGCAGAGGCTCAAGAGAGGGATGCAGAGGCTCAAGAGAGGGATGCAGGGGCTCAAGAGAGTGATGCAGAGGCTCAAGAGAGGGATGCAGAGGCTCAAGAGATTGATTCAGAGGCTTACGAGAGTGATGCAGAGGATCAAGAGAGTGATGCAGAAGCTCGAGAGAGTTATGCAGAGGCCTCAAGAGAGGGATTCAGAGGCTTAAGAGAGTGATACAGAGGCTGAAGAGAGTGTTGCAGAGGCTCAAGAAATGGTTGAATAGGCTGAAGAGAGTGATGCAGAGGCTCAAGAGAGTGATGTATAGGATCAAGAGCGTGATGCTGAGGCTCCAGAGAGGGATGCAGAGGCTAAAGAGAGTGATGCAGAGGCTCAAGAGAAAGGCAGAGGCCTAAGAGAGTGATGCAGAATCTCAAGAGAGTGATACAGACGCTCAAGAGAGTGATGCAGAGGATCTGAGAGTTATGCAGAGGCTTAAGAGAGTTATGCAGAGGCTCAAGAGAGTGATGCAGAGGCTCAAGAGAGTGATGCAGAGGCTCATGAGAGTGATGCAGAGGCTCAAGAGAGTGATGGAGACGATCAAGAGTGTGATGCAGAGGCCCGAGAGAGTTATGCAGAGGCCTCAAGAGAGGGATTCAGAGGCTTAAGAGAGTGATACAGAGGCTGAAGAGAGTAATGCAGAGGCTCAAAAGAGGGATGAAGAGGCTGAAGAGAGTAATGCAGATGCTCAAGAGAGGGATGCAGAGGCTCAAGAGAATGATTCAGAGGCTTACGAGAGTGATTCAGAGGAGTAAGAGAGTGATGCAGAGGCTTAAGAGAGGGATGCAGAAACCATTTGTTTCTCGTTAAAATACTGAGTAGGATATTATAAAGGGGAGAAGTTCGGTTTTTATTGCATATATCGACGTTTCAGCAGTATTAAAGCGATTTTTCGTGTACATCTTCCATCGGTAATATAAACGGAAAATCAAGAACATTTTAGTTAGTTCTAATGAAAACACATTGCTTTTTATCATTTGTATTGGAAAGAACATTGTCATATGTCTTTTGTTGGATCTAAATAATACGAAACCTCGCTCTATGATTTGAAGTTAAAATTCTCAAATATGGTAAAATAGTGACTTTTTCACGTTAATCATGTAGGTTGATATTACGTAAATATATTCATTTTTACCAATATTTCGATACTATTTCATGTAGTATCACGATATGTGATTTGGCCTTCAAATCTCAGAATTTCGCATAATATTGCATTTTAAGCAAGTTTTCTTGCATTTTGTTTCGTACGAAAAAACATCGAATTAAGCAATATTTTGACGTTTGTCATCCCCTTTTCCTTTATGTGATTTAAACAAAATATCATCGAATTAGGCACTATTTTGCCGTTTATCCACGTTTTTGTAGAAAAAAATATGGCTCAAGAGTCGAATTTGGGATGTTTGAGATATTTTCATAACTGCAGGGTGAATTTGGGCAAACTGTGACCCTTCGTCGCTCTCAGTAATTGGCATTATTTCGGTATAAAATTCGTAATTTCAAACTGAAAAAAACGTGCCGAGAGCCAGAATTTGGCTCCAAAATATAGCTCAAGCGTTGAATTTGGGACGTTTGGGATATTTTGAAAACTGCAGAGAGGGCTCGGGCAAAATGTGATCCATCGCCGCTTTCAGTAACTGGCATATTTTCGGTATAAAAAGTCGTAATTTCATACTGCGAATACGTGCAGAGAGCCAGAAATTGGCTCCAAAATATTCCTCAAGGGTCGTATTTGGGATGTTTGGGATATTTCGAAAACTGCAAAGGGGTTTGGGCAAAATGTGAACCATCGCCGCTTTCAGTAATTGGTATATTTTCGGTATAAAAAGTCGTAATTTCAAACTGCGAATAAGTGCAGAGAGCCAGAATTTAGTTCCAAAATATGGTTCAAGGGTCGAATTTGGGATGTTTGGGATATTTTGAAAACTGCAGAGAGGGTTTGGGCAAAATGTGATCCATCGCCGCTTTCAGTAATTGGCATTTTTTCTCTATAAAAATTCGTAATATCAAACTGCGAATACGTGCAGAGAGCCAGAATTTGGAGCCAAAATATGGCTCAAGCGTCGAATTTGGGATGTTCAGGATATTTTCAAAACTGCATGGTGGGTTTGGGCAAACTGTGACCCATCGCCGCTCTCAGTAATTGGCATATTTTCCGTATAAAATTCGTAATTTCAAACTGCAAAAACGTGCCGAGAGCCAGAATTTGGCTCCAAAATATGGCTCAAGCGTCGAATTTGGGATGTTCTAGATATTTTTAAAACTGCAGGGGGGGTTTGGGGAAAATGTGGCCCATCGCTGCTTTCAGTATTTGGCATATTTTCGGTATAAAAAGTAGTAATTTCAAACTGCGAATCCGTGCAGAGAGCCAGAATTTGGCTTCAAAATATGGTTCAAAGGTCGAATTTGGGATGTTGGGATATTTTGAAAACTGCAAGGAGGACTTGGGCAAAATGTGACTCATCGTCGTGCTCAGTAATTGGCATATTTTCGGTATAAAAATTCGTAATTTCAAAAAGCGAATACGTGCAGAGAGCCAGAACTTGGCTCCAAAATATGGCTCAAGCGTCGAATTTGGGATGTTTGGGATATTTTTAAAACTGCAGGGACGGTTTGGGCAAAATGTGACCCATCGCTGATCCCAGTAATTGGCAGATAATCGGTATAAAAAGTCGAAATTTCAAACTGCGAATACGTGCAGAGAGCCAGAATTTGGCTCCAAAATATTGCTCAATAGTCGAATTTGGGATGTTCGGGATATTTTGAAAACTGCAGGGAGGTTTACGCAAAATGTGATCCATCGCCGCTTTCAGTAACTGGCATATTTTCGGTATAAAAAGTCATAATTTCATACTGCGAATACGTGCAGAGAGCCAGAAATTGGCTCCAAAATATTTCTAAAGGGTCGTATTTGGGATGTTTGGGATATTTCGAAAACTGCAGAGGGGTTTGGACAAAATGTGACCCATCGCCGCTTTCAGTAATTGGTATATTTTCGGTATAAAAAGTCGTAATTTCAAACTGCGAATAAGTGCAGAGAGCCAGAATTTGGCTCCAAAATATGGTTCAAGGGTCGAATTTGTGATGTTTGGGATATTTTGAAAACTGCAGAGAGGGTTTTGGCAAAATGTGATCCATCGCTGCTCTCAGTAATTTGCATTTTTTCTGTATAAAAAGTCGTAATATCAAACTGCGAATACGTGCAGAGAGCCAAAACTTGGCTCCAAAATATGGTTCAAGCGTCGAATTTGGGATGTTTGGGATATTTTTAAAACTGCAGGGAGGGTTTGGGCAAAATGTGACCCATCGCTGATCCCAGTAATTGGCAGATAATCGGTATAAAAAGTCGAAATTTCAAACTGCGAATACGTGCAGAGAGCCAGAATTTGGCTCCAAAATATTGCTCAATAGTCGAATTTGGGATGTTCGGGATATTTTGAAAACTGCAGGGAGGTTTACGCAAAATGTGATCCATCGCCGCTTTCAGTAATTGGCATTTTTTCTGTATAAAATTCGTAATTTCAAACTGCGAATACGTGCAGAGAGCAAGAATTTGGCTCCAAAATATGGTTCAAGAGTCGAATTTGGGATGTTTCTGATATTTTTAAAACTGCAGGGAGAGTTTGGGCAAAAAGAGACCCATCGCAGATCCCAGGAATTGGCATATATTCAGAATAAAAAGTCGTAATTTCAAACTGAGAATACGTGCAGCGAGCCAGAGTTTGGTTCCAAAATATGGCTCAAGAGTCGAATTTGGGATGTTTGAGATATTTTCAAAACTGCAGGGTGAATTTGGGCAAACTGTGACCCTTCGCTGCTCTCAGTAATTGGCATATTTTCGGTATAAAATTCGTAATTTCAAACTGCGAAAACGTGCCGAGAGCCAGAATTTGGCTCCAAAATATGGCTCAAGCGTCGAATTTGGGACGTTTGGGATATTTTGAAAACTGCAGAGAGGGCTCGGGCAAAATGTGATCCATCCCCGCTTACAGTAACTGGCATATTTTCGGTATAAA
Organism: Procambarus clarkii; assembly: GCF_040958095.1. NCBI lineage: Eukaryota > Metazoa > Arthropoda > Malacostraca > Decapoda > Cambaridae > Procambarus > Procambarus clarkii. The sequence goes on from NC_091200.1 coordinate 1,583,038, forward strand.
AAGTCGTAATTTCTAACTGCCAATAAGTGTAGAGGGCCAGAATTTGGCTCCAAAATATGGTTCAAGGGTCGAATTTGGGATGTTTGGGATATTTTAAAAACTGCAGAGAGGGTTTGGCAAAATGTGATCCATCGCCGCTCTCAGTAATTGGCATTTTTTCTGTATAAAAAGTCGTAATATCAAACTGCGAATACGTGCAGAGAGCCAGAATTTGGCCTCAGAGGCCTCAAGAGAGGGATTCAGAGGCTTAAGAGAGTGATATAGAGGCTGAAGAGAGTAATGCAGAGGCTCAAGAGAGGGATGAAGAGGCTGAAGAGAGTAATGCAGAGGCTCAAGAGAGTGATGCAGAGGCTCAAGAGAGTGATGCAGAGGCTCAAGATAGTGATGCAGAGGTTAAAGAAAGTGATGCAGAGGCTCAAGAGAGTGATGCAGAGGCTCAAGAGAGTGCTGCAGACGATCAAGAGAGTGATGCAGAGGCTCAAGAGAGTGATGCAAAGGATCAGAAGAGGGAAGCAGAGGCTTAAGAAAGTGATGCAGAGGCTGAAGAGAGTGATGCAGAGGCTTAAGAAAGGGATGCAGAGGCTCAAGAGAGGGATGCAGAGGCTCAAGAGAGTGATTCAGAGGCTTACGAGAGTGATGCAGAGGATCAAGAGAGTGATGCAGAGGCTCGAGAGAGTTATGCAAAGGCTTCAAGAGAGTGATTCAGAGGCTTAAGAGAGTGATACAGAGGCTGAAGAGAGTGTTACAGAGGCTCAAGAGATGGTTGAATAGGCTGAAGAGAGTGATGCAGAGACTCAAGAGAGGGATGCAGAGGCTCAAGAGAGTGATTCAGAGGTTTACGAGAGTGATGCAGAGGAGTAAAAGAGAGTGATGCAGAGGTTTAAGAGAGGGATGCAGAGGCTCAAGAGAGGGATACAGAGTCTCAAGAGAGGGATGCAGGGGCTCAACAAGTGAGTGATGCAGAGGCTCCAGAGAGGGATGCAGAGGCTCAAGAGATTGATTCAGAGGCTTACGAGAGTGATGCAGAGGATCAAGAGAGTGATGCAGAGGCTCGAGAGAGTTATGCAGAGGCCTCAAGAGAGGGATTCAGAGGCTTAAGAGAGTGATACAGAGGCTGAAGAGAGTGTTGCAGAGGCTCAAGAGATGGTTGAATAGGCTGAAAAGAGTGATGCTGAGGCTCCAGAGAGGGATGCAGAGGCTCAAGAGAGTGATGCAGAGGCTCAAGAGAGAAAGACAGAGGCTTAAGAGAGTGATGCAGAATCTCAAGAGAGTGATACAGACGCTCAAGAGAGTGATGCAGAGGATCAAGAGAGGGATGCAGAGGTTTAAGAGAGTTATGCAGAGACTCAAGAGAGTGATGCAGAGGCTCAAGAGAGTGATGCAGAGGCTCAAGAGAGTGATGCAGAGGCTCAAGAGAGTGATGCAGACGTCAAGAGAGTGATGCAGAGGCTCGAGAGAGTTATGCAGAGGCCTCAAGAGAGGGATTCAGAGGATTAAGAGAGTAATGCAGAGGCTGAAGAGAGTAATGCAGAGGCTCAAGAGAGGGATGTAGAGGCTGAAGAGTGATGCAGAGGCTCAAGAGAGGGATGCAGAGGCTCATGAGAGTGATGCAGAGGCTCAAGAGAGTGATGCAGAGGCTCAAGAGAGTGATGCAGAGGCTCAAGAGAGTTCTGCAGACGATCAAGAGAGTGATGCAGAGGCTCAAGAGAGTGATGCAGAGGATCAGGAGAGGGAAGCAGAGGCTTAAGAGAGTGATGCCGAGGCTGAAGAGAGTGATGCAGATGATTAAGAGAGTGATGCAGAGGCTTAAGAAAGGGATGCAGAGGCTCAAGAGAGGGATGCAGAGGCTCAGAAGAGTGATTCAGAGGCTTACGAGAGTGATGCAGAGGATCAAGAGAGTGATGCAGAGGCTCGAGAGAGTTATGCAGAGGCCTCAAGAGAGGGATTCAGAGGCTTAAGAGAGTGATACAGAGGCTGAAGAGAGTGTTGCAGAGGCTCAAGAGATGGTTGAATAGACTGAAAAAAGTGATGCAGAGGCTCAAGAGAGGGATGCAGAGGCTCAAGAAAGTGATTCAGAGGCTTACGTGAGTGATGCAGAGGAGTAAGAGAGTGATTCAGAGGCTTGAGAGAGGGATGCAGAGGCTCAAGAGAGGGATGCAGAGGCTGAAGAGAGGGATGCAGGGGCTCAAGAGAGTGATGCAGAGGCTCAAGAGAGGGATGCAGAGGCTCAAGAGATTGATTCAGAGGCTTACGAGAGTGATGCAGAGGATCAAGAGAGTGATGCAGAGGCTTGAGAGAGTTATGCAGAGGCCTCAAGAGAGGGATTCAGAGGCTTAAGAGAGTGATACAGAGGCTGAAGAGAGTGTTGCAGAGGCTCAAGAGAGTGATGGAGACGATCAAGAGCGTGATGCTGAGGCTCCAGAGAGGGATGCAGAGGCTAAAGAGAGTGATGCAGAGGCTCAAGAGAGAAAGGCAGAGGCCTAAGAGAGTGATGCAGAATCTCAAGAGAGTGATACAGACGCTCAAGAGAGTGATGCAGAGGATCTGAGTGTTATGCAGAGGCTTAAGAGAGTTATGCAGAGGCTCAAGAGAGTGATGCAGAGGCTCAAGAGAGTGATGCAGAGGCTCATGAGAGTGATGCAGAGGCTCAAGAGAGTGATGGAGACGATCAAGAGAGTGATGCAGAGGCCAGAGAGAGTTATGCAGAGGCCTCAAGAGAGGGATTCAGATGCTTAAGAGAGTGATACAGAGGCTGAAGAGAGTAATGCAGAGGCTCAAAAGAGGGATGAAGAGGCTGAAGAGAGTAATGCAGAGGCTCAAGAGAGGGATGCAGAGGCTCAAGAGAGTGATTCAGAGGCTTACGAGAGTGATTCAGAGGAGTAAGAGAGTGATGCAGAGGCTTAAGAGAGGGATGCAGAAACCATTTGTTTCTCGTTAAAATACTGAGTAGGATATTGAAAAGGGGAGAAGTTCGGTTTTTATTGCATATATCGACGTTTCAACCGGAATAGGGATGTTTTCGTGTTCATCTTCCATCGGTAAAATAAACGGAAAATCAGGAACATTTTAGTTAATTCTATTGAAAACACATTGATTTTTATCGTTTGTATTGGATAAAACATTGTCAAATGTCTTTTCTTGGATCTAAATAATACGAAACCTCGCTCTATGATTTGAAGTTAAAATCCTCATATATGGTAAAATAGTGACTTTTTCACATTAATCATGTAGTTTGATATTACGTAAATATATTCATTTATACCAATATTTCGATACTATTTCATGTAGTATCACGATATGTGATTTGGCCTTCAAATCTCAGAATTTCGAATAATATTGCATTTTAAGCAAGTTTTCTTGCATTTTGTTTCGTACGAAAAATCATCGAATTTAGGAACATTTTGACGTTTATCATCCCCTTTTCCTTTATGTGATTTAAACAAAATATCATCGAATTAGGCCAAATTTTGCCGTTTTTCCACGTTTTTTTTAATTTTCAGTTTATTGGTATTAATTCATTATATATACGATAAAAATGATGCAAACACATAATTGATTAGATAATTAACCTCAAATACTTCATTTTCAATCAACCATTTGTTTCTCGTTAAAATACTGAGTAGGATATTGAAAAGGGGAGAAATTCGGTTTTTATTGCATATATCGACGATTCAGCAGGATTAGAGCGGTTTTACGTGTACATCTTCCATCGGTAATATAAACGGAAAATAAAGAACATTTTAGTTAGTTCTAATGAAAACACATTGTTTTTTATCATTTGTATTGGAAACAACATTGTCATATGACTTTTCTTGGATCTAAATAATACGAAACCTCGCTCTATGATTTGAAGTTAAAATCCTCATATATGGTAAAATAGTGACTTTTTCACGTTATTCATGTTGTTTCATATTTCGTAAATATATTCATTTTTACCAATATTTCGATACTATTTCATGTAGTATCACGATATGTGATTTGGCCTTCAAATCTCAGAATTTCGCATAATATTGCATTTAAAGCAAGTTTTCTTGCATTTTGTTTCGTACGAAAAATCATCGAATTTACCAATATTTTGACGTTTATCATCCCCTTTTCCTTTATGTGATTTAAACAAAATATCATCGAATTAGGCAATATTTTGCCGTTTATCCACGTTTTTGTAGAAAAAAATATGGCTCAAGAGTCGAATTTGGGATGTTTGAGATATTTTCAAAACTGCAGGGTGAATTTGGGCAAACTGTGACCCTTCGTCGCTCTCAGTAATTGGCATTATTTCGGTATAAAATTCGTAATTTCAAACTGAAAAAACGTGCCGAGAGCCAGAATTTGGCTCCAAAATATGGCTCAAGCGTCGAATTTGGGACGTTTGGGATATTTTGAAAACTGCAGAGAGGGCTCGGGCAAAATGTGATCCATCGCCGCTTTCAGTAACTGGCATATTTTCGGTATAAAAAGTCGTAATTTCATACTGCGAATAAGTGCAGAGAGCCAGAATTTAGTTCCAAAATATGGTTCAAGGGTCGAATTTGGGATGTTTGGGATATTTTGAAAACTGCAGAGAGGGTTTGGGCAAAATGTGATCCATCGCCGCTTTCAGTAATTGGCATTTTTTCTCTATAAAAATTCGTAATATCAAACTGCGAATACGTGCAGAGAGCCAGAATTTGGAGCCAAAATATGGCTCAAGCGTCGAATTTGGGATGTTCAGGATATTTTCAAAACTGCATGGTGGGTTTGGGCAAACTGTGACCCATCGCCGCTTTCAGTAATTGGCATATTTTCCGTATAAAATTCGTAATTTCAAACTGCGAATAATGCAGAGAGCCAGAATTTGGCTCCTTAATATGGCCCAAGCGTCGAATTTGGCATGTTGGGGATATTTTGAAAACTGCAGGGAGGTTTTGGGCAAAATGTGATCCATCGCCGCTTTCAGTAATTGGCATTTTTTCTGTATAAAAAGTCGTAATTTCAAACTGCGAATACGTGCAGAAAGCCAGAATTTGGCTCGAAAATATGGTTCAAGAGTCGAATTTGGGATGTTTGGGATATTTTTAAAAGTGCAGGGAGGGTTTGGGCAAAATGTGACATATCGCTGATCCCAGTAATTGGCATATATTCGGTATAAAAAGTCGTAATTTCAAACTGCGAATACGTGCAGAGAGCGAGAATTTGGCTCCAAAATATTGCTCAAGCGTCAATTTTGGTATGTTTGGGATATTTTGAAAACTGCAGGGAGGGTTTGGGCAAAATGTGACTCATCGGGGTGTTCAGTAATTGGCATATTTTGGTAAAAAAAGTCGTAATTTCAAACTGCGAATACGTGCAAAGAGCCAGAATTTGGCTACAAAATATGGTTCAAGCGTCGAATTTGGGATGTTTGTGATATTTTTAAAACTGCAGGGAGGGTTTGGGCAAAATGTGACCCATCGCTGATCCCAGGAATTGGCATATATTCGGTATAAAAAGTCGTCATTTCAAACTGCGAATACGTGCAGAGAGCCAGAGTTTGGTTCCAAAATATGGCTCAAGAGTCGAATTAGCGATGTTTGAGATATTTTCAAAACTGCAGGGTGAATTTGGGCAAACTGTGACCCATCGCTGCTCTCAGTAATTGGCATATTTTCGGTATAAAATTCGTAATTTCAAACTGCAAAAACGTGCCGAGAGCCAGAATTTGGCTCCAAAATATGGCTCAAGCGTCGAATTTTGGATGTTCTAGATATTTTTAAAACTGCAGGGGGCGTTTGGGCAAAATGTGGCCCATCGCTGCTTTCAGTATTTGGCATATTTTCGGTATAAAATTCGTAATTTCAAACTGCGAATACGTGCAGAGAGCCAGAACTTGGCTCCAAAATATGGCTCAAGCGTCGAATTTTGGATGTTTTGGATATTTTCAAAACTGCAGGGTGGGTTTAGACAAACTGTGACCCATCGCCGCTCTCAGTATTTGGCATATTTTCGGTATGAAATTCGTAATTTCAAACTGCGAATACATGCAGAGAGCCAGAATTTGGCTCCTTAAAATGGCCCAAGCGTCGAATTTGGCATGTTTAGGTTATTTTGAAAACTGCAGGGTGGGTTTAGGCAAAATGTGATCCATCGCTGATCCCAGTATTTGGCATATATTCCGTATAAAAAGTCTTAATTTCAAACTGCGAATACGCGAAGAGAGCCAGAATTTAACTACAAAATATGGTTCAAGAGTCGAATTTGGGATATTTGGGATATTTTCAAAACTGCCGGGCAGGTTTGGGCAAACTGTGACATATCGCTGCTCTCAGTAATTGGCATATTTTCGGTATAAAATTCGTAATTTCAACCAGCGAAAACGTGCCGAGAGCCAGAATTTGGCTCCAAAATATGGCTCAAGCGTCGAATTTTGGATGTTCTAGATATTTTTAAAACTGCAGGGGGGGTTTGGGCAAAATGTGGCCCATCGCTGCTTTCAGTATTTGGCATATTTTCGGTATAAAAAGTAGTAATTTCAAACTGCGAATCCGTGCAGAGAGCCAGAATTTGGCTACAAAATATGGTTCAAAGGTCGAATTTGGGATGTTTGGGATATTTTTGTAACTGCAGGGAGAACTTGGGCAAAATGTGACTCATCTGCGCGTTCTGTAATTGGCATATTTCCGTTATAAAAATTCGTAATTTCAAACTGCGAATACGTGCAGAGAGCCAGAACTTGGCTCCAAAATATGGCTCAAGCGTCGAATTTCGGATGTTTTGGATATTTTCAAAACTGCAGGGTGGGTTTAGACAAACTGTGACCCATCGCCGCTCTCAGTATTTGGCATATTTTCGGTATGAAATTCGTAATTTCAAATTGCGAATACATGCAGAGAGCCAGAATTTGGCTCCTTAAAATGGCCCAAGCGTCGAATTTGGCATGTTTAGGTTATTTTGAAAACTGCAGGGTGGGTTTAGGCAAAATGTGATCCATCGCTGATCCCAGTATTTGGCATATATTCCGTATAAAAAGTCTTAATTTCAAACTGCGAATACGCGAAGAGAGCCAGAATTTAACTACAAAATATGGTTCAAGAGTCGAATTTGGGATATTTGGGATATTTTCAAAACTGCCGGGCAGGTTTGGGCAAACTGTGACATATCGCTGCTCTCAGTAATTGGCATATTTTCGGTATAAAATTCGTAATTTCAACCAGCGAAAACGTGCCGAGAGCCAGAATTTTGCTCCAAAATATGGCTCAAGCGTCAAATTTGGGATGTTTGGGATATTTTAAAAACTGCAGGGAGGGTTTGGGCAATATGTGGCTCATCGGCGCGTTCAGTAATTGGCATATTTTCGGTATAAAAAGTCGTAATTTCATACTGCGAACACGTTCAGAGAGCCAGAAATTGGATCCAAAATATGGTTCAAAGGTCGAATTTGGGATGTTTGTGATATTTTCAAAACTGCAGGTTGAATTTGGGCAAACTGTGACTCTTCAGCACGTTCAGTAATTGGCATATTTTCGGTATAAAAATTCGTAATTTCCAACTGCGAATACGTGCAGAGAGCCAGAATTTGGCTCCAAAATATGGCTCAAGAGTCGAATTTCTGATGTTTGAGATATTTTCAAAACTGCAGGGTGAACTTGGGCAAACTGTGACCCATCGCCGCTCTCAGTAATTGGCATATTTTCGGTATAAAATTCGTAATTTCAAACTGCGAAAACGTGCCGAGAGCCTGAATTTGGCTCCAAAATATGGCTCAAGCGTCGAATTTGGGACGTTTGGGATATTTTCAAAACTGCAGGGAGGGCTTGGGCAAAATGTGACCCATCGCCGCTTTCAGTAACTGGCATATTTTCAGTATAAAAAGTCGTAATCTCATACTGCGAATACGTGCAGAGAGCCAGAAATTGGCTCCAAAATATTCCTCATGGGTCGTATTTGGGATGTTTGGGATATTTTGAAAACTGCAGAGTGTTTTGGGCAAAATGTGACCCATCGCCGCTCTCAGTAATTGGCATATTTTCAGTATAAAAATCGTAATTTCAAACTGGGAATACGTGCAGAGAGCCAGAATTTGGCTCCAAAATATGGCTCTAGAGTCAAATTTGGGATGTTTCGGATATTTTTAAAACTGCAGGATGGGTTTGGGCAAACTGTGTCCTATCGCCGCTCTCAGTAATTGGCATATTTTCGGTATAAAATTCGTAATTTCAATCTGCGAAAACGTGCCAAGAGCCAGAATTTGGCTCCAAAATATGGCTCAAGCCTCGAATTTGGGATATTTGGGATATTTTGAAAACTGGAGGGAGGGTTTTGGCAAAATGTGACTCATCGGCGCGTTCAGTAATTGGCATATTTTGGTATAAAAATTCGTAATTTCAAACTACGAATACGTGCAGAGAGCCAGAATTTGGCTTCAAAATATGGTTCAAGTGTCGAATTTGGGATTTTTGAGATATTTTAAAAACTGCAGGGAGTACTTGGGCAAAATGTGACTCATCGGCGCGCTCAGTAATTGGCATATTTTCGGTTTAAAAATTCGTAATTTCAAAAAGCGAATACGTGCAGAGAGCCTGAACTTGGCTCCAAAATATGGCTCTAGAGTCGAATTTGGGATGTTTGGGATATTTTCAAAAGTGCAGGGTGGGTTTGGGCAAACAGTGACCCATCGCTGCTTTCAGTAATTGGCATATTTTCGGTATAAAATTCGTAATTTCAAACTGCGAATACATGCCTGAAGTTTGGGTCACTGTTTGAAAATTTGGGATATAAATATCCCAAACATCCCAAGCGTGAAAATTTTATAATATATTATAAAATGTGCCAAAACATCGGCGCGTTCAGTATTTGACATATTTTGGTATAAAAAGTCGTAATTTCAAACTGCGAATACGTGCAAAGAGCCAGAATTTGGCTACAAAATATGGTTCAAGCGTCCAATTTGGGATGTTTGTGATATTTTTAAAATTTCAGGGAGGGTTTTGGCAAAATGTGACCCATCGCTGATCCCAGTAATTGGCATACATTCAGTATAAAAATTCGTAATTTCAAACTGCGAATACATGCAGAGAGCCAGAATTTGGCTCCAAAATATTGCTCAATTGTCGAATTTGGGATGTTTGGGATATTTTGAAAACTGCAGGGAGGGTTTGGGCAAAATGTTACTCATCGGGGCGTTAAGTAATTGGCATATTTTGGTATAAAAAGTCGTAATTTCAAACTGCGAATACGTGCAAAGAGCCAGAATTTGGCTACAAAATATGGTTCAAGCGTCCAATTTGGGATGTTTTTGATATTTTTAAAATTTCAGGGAGGGTTTGGGCAAAATGTGACCCATCGCTGATGCCAGGAATTGGCATTGGGATTTGGGATCCCAATTGGAATTTGGATATTTTGAAAACTGCAGAGAGGGTTTGGGCAAACTGTGATCCATCGCCGCTTTCGGTAATTGGCATTTTTTATGTATAAAAAGTCGTAATATCAAACTGCGAATACGTGCAGAGAACCAGAATTTTGCTCTAAAATATGGTTCAAGCTTGGAATTTGGAATGTTTGTGATATTTTTAAAACTGCAGGGAGGGTTTGGGCAAAATGTGACCCATCGCTGATCCCAGTAATTGGCATACATTAGGTATAAAAAGTCGTAATTTCAATCTGCGAATACATGCAGAGAGCCAGAATTTGGCTCCAAAATATTGCTCAATAGTCGAATTTGGGATGTTTGGGATATTTTGAAAACTGCAGGGAGGGTTTGGGCAAAATGTTACTCATCGGAGCGTTCAGTAATTGGCATATTTTCGGTATAAAATTCTTAATTTCAAACTGCGAAAACGTGCGGAGAGCCAGAATTTGGCTCCAAAATATGGCTCAAGCGTCGAGTTTGGGTCGTTTGGGATATTTTGAAAACTGCAAAGAGGGCTTGGGCAAAATATGATCCATCGCCGCTTTCAGTAACTGGCATATTTTCGGTATAAAAAGTCGTAATTTCATACTGCGAATACGTGCAGAGAGCCAGAAATTGGCTCCAAAATATTCTTCAAGGGTCGTATTTGGGATGTTTTTGATATTTCGAAAACTGCAGATGGGTTTGGGCAAAATGTGACCCATCGCCGCTTTCAGTAATTGGTATATTTTCAATAAAAAAAGGCGTAATTTCAAACTGCGAATACGTGCAGAGAGTCAGAATTTTTCTCTAAAATATGGTTCAAGGGTCGAATTTGGAATGTTTGGGACATTTTGAAAACTGCAGAGAGGGTTTGGGCAAAATGTGATCCATCGCCGTTTTCAGTAATTTGCATTTTTTCTGTATAAAAAGTCGTAATATCAAACTGCGAATACGTGCAGAGAGCCAAAATTTGGCTCCAAAATATAGTTTAAGCGTCGAATTTGGGATATTTGGGATATTTTTAAAACTGCAGGGAGGTTTGGGCAAAATGTGACTCAACGGCGCGTTCAGTAATTGGCATATTTTGGTATAAAAATTCGTAATTTCAAACTGGGAATACGTGCAGAGAGACAGAATTTTTCTCCAAAATATGGCTCAGGGTCGAATTTGGGATGTTTGGGATATTTTGAAAATTGCAGGGAGGGCTTGGTCAAAATGTGATCCATCGCTGCTTTCAGTAACTGGCATAATTTCGGTATAAAAAGTCGTAATTTTTGAACTGCGAATGAGGGCAGAAAGCCAGAATTTGGCGCCAAAATATGACTCAAGCGTCGAATTTGGGATGCTTGGGATAATTTCAAAACTGCAAGGTGGGTTTAGGCAAACTTTGACCCTTCGCCGCTCTCAGTAATTGGCATATTTTCGGTATAAAATTCGTAAATTCAAACTGCAAATACATGCAGAGAGCCAGAATTTGGCTCCTTAATATGGCCCAAGCGTCGAATTTGGGATGTTTGGGATATTTTGAAAACTGCAGGAAGGATTTGGGGAAAATGTGATCCATCGCCGCTTTCAGTAATTGGCATTTTTTCTGTATAAAAAGTCGTAATTTTTAAACTGCGAACGCGGGCAGAAAGCCAGAATTTTGCTCCAAAATATGGTTCAAGAGTCGAATTTGGGATGTTTGTGATATTTTAAAAACTGCAGGGAGGGTTTGGGCAAAATGTGACCCATCGCTGATCCCAGTAATTGGCATATATTCGGTATAAAAAGTCGTAATTTCAAACTGCGAATACGTGCAGAGAGCAAGAATTTGGCTCCAAATTATTGCTCAATAGTCGAATTTGGGATGTTTGGGATATTTTCAAAACTGCAGGGTGGGTTTGGGCAAACTGTGACACATCGTTGCTTTCAGTAATTGGCATATTTTCGGTATAAAATTCGTAATTTCAAACTGCGAATACATGCAGAGAGCCAGAGTTTGCCTCCTTAATATGGCCCAAGCGTCGAATTTGGGATGTTTGGGATAATTTGAAAACTTCAGGGAGGTTTTGTGCAAAATGTGATCCATCGCCTCTTTCAGTAATTGGCATTTTTTTCTGTATAAAAAGTCGTAATTTCAAACTGCGAATACGTGCAGAGAGCCAGAATTTGGCTCCAAAATATGGTTCAAGAGACGAATTTGGGATGATTCTGATGTTTTCAAAACTGCAGGGAGGGTTTGGGCAAAATGTGACCCATCGCTGATCACAGTAATTGGCATATATTCGGTATAAAAATCGTAATTTCAAACTGCGAATACGTGCAGAGAGCGAGAATTTTGCTCCAAAATATTGCTCAAGCGTCAAATTTGGGATGTTTTGGATATTTTGAAAAATGCAGGGAGGGTTTGGGCAAAATGTGACTCATCGGCGCGTTCAGTAATTGGCATATTTTGGTATAAAAATTCGTAATTTCAAACTGCGAATACGTGCAGAGAGACATAATTTTGCTCCAAAATATGGCTCAAGAGTCGAATTTGGGACGTTTGGGATATTTGGAAAACTGCAGGGAGGGCTTGGGCAAAATGTAATCCATCGCTGCTTTCAGTAACCGGCATATTTTCGGTATAAAAAGTCGTAATTTCAAACTGCGAATACGTGCAGAGAGCCAGAACTTGGCTCCAGAGTATGGCTCAAGCGTCGAATTTGGGATGTTTTGGATATTTTCAAAACTGCAGGGTGGGTTTGGGCAAAATGTGACTCATCGGAGCGTTCAGTAATTGGCATATTTTCGGTATAAAATTCTTAATTTTAAATTGCGAAAACGTGCCGAGAACCAGAATTTGCGAGAACCAGCCAGAATAATTTCAAAACTGCAAGGTGGGTTTGGGCAAATTGTGACCCATCGCCGCTCTCAGTAATTGGCATATTTTCGGTATAAAATTCGTAATTTCACACTGCGAATACATGCAGAGAGCCAGAATTAGGTTCCTTAATATGACCCAAACGTCGAATTTGGGATGTTTGGGATATTTTAAAAACTGCAGGGAGGGTTTGGGCAAAATGTGATCCATCGCCGCTTTCAGTAATTGGCATTTTTTTGGTATAAAAAGTCGTAATTTCAAACTGCGAATACGTGCAGAGAGCCAGAATTTGGCTCTAAAATATGGTTCAAGAGTCGAATTGGGATGATTATGATATGTATAAAACTGCAGGGAGGGTTTGGGCAAAATGTGACCCATCGCTGATCCCAGGAATTGGCATTGGGATTTGGGATCCCAATTGGAATTGGGATATTTTGAAAACTGCAGAGAGGGTTTTGGCAAACTGTGAATAATCGCCGCTCTCAGTAATTGGCATATTTTCGGTATAAAATTCGTAATTTCAAACTGCGAAATATATATATATAAAATATAATAAAATGACAAAAAATATATACAAAATATGGTTCAAGGGTCGAATTTGGGATGCTTGGGATATTTTGAAAACTGCAGAGAGGGTTTGGGCAAAACGTGATCCATCGCCGCTTTCAGTAATTGGCATTTTTCGTGTATAAAAAGTCGTAATTTCAAACTGCGAATACGTGCAAAAACCAGCCAGAATTTGGCTCCAAATTATGGTTCAAGCGTCGAATTTGGGATGTTTGTGATATTTTTAAAACTGCAGGGAGGGATTGGGCAAAATGTAACCCCATCGCTAATACCATTAATTGACATATATTCGGTATAAAATTTCGTAATTTCAAACTGCGAATATTTGGAGAGAGCGAGAATTTTGCTCCAAAATATTGCTCCAGCGTCAAATTTGGGATGTTTGGGATATTTTGAAAACTGCAGGGAGGGTTAGGGCAAAATGTGACTCATCGGCGCGTTCAGTAATTGGCATATTTTCGGTACAAAAAGTTATAATTTCAAAATTCGAATACGTGCAGAGAGCCAGACCCTCCCTGCAGTTTTCAAAATATCCCAAACGTCCAAAATTCGACGCTTGAGCCATATTTTGGAGCCAAATTCTGACTCTCGGGACGTTTTCACTGTTTGAAATTACGAATTTTATACCGAAAATATCCAATTACTGAGACCAGCGATATGTCACAGTTATTTTTTTTTTTTTTTGCCCCAGCGGCGATGGGTCACAGTTTGACCAAACCCACCCTGCAGTTTTGAAAATATCCTAAACATCCCCAATTCGACGCTTGAGCCATATTTTGGCGCCAAATTCTGGCTCTCTGCACGTATTCGCAATTTGAAATAACGACTTTTTATACCGAAAATATGCCAATTACTGGGATCAGCGATGGGTCACATTTTGCCCAAACCCTCCCTGCAGTTTTCAAAATATCCCAAACATCCCAAATTCGACTATTGAGCCATATTTTGGAGCCAAATTCTGGCTCTCTGCACGTATTCGCAGTTTGAAATTACGACTTTTTATACCGAATATATGCCAATTACTGGGATCAGCGATGGGTCACATTTTGCCCAAACACTCCCTGCAGTTCTAAAAATATCACAAACATCCCAATTTCGACGCTTGAACCATATTTTGGAGCCAAATTCTGGCTCTCTGCACGTATTCGCAGTTTGAAATTACAAATTTTATACCGAAAATATACCAATTACTGAAAGCGGCGATGGGTCACATTTTGCCCAAACCCCTCTGCAGTTTTCGAAATATCCCAAACATCCCAAATACGACCCTTGAAGAATATTTTGGAGCCAATTTCTGGCTCTCTGCACGTATTCGCAGTATGAAATTACGACTTTTTATACCGAAAACATGCCAGTTACTGAAAGCGGCGATGGATCACATTTTGCCCAAGCCCTCTCTGCAGTTTTCAAAATATCCCAAAAGTCCCAAATTCGACGCTTGAGCCATATTCTGGAGCCAAATTCTGCCTCTCGGCACGTTTTCGCAGTTTGAAATTACGAATTTTATACCGAAAATATACTAATTACTGAGAGCAGCGATGGGTCACAGTTTGCCCAAATTCACAATGCAGTTTTGAAAATATCTCAAACGTCCCAAATTCGACTCCTGAGCCATATTTTGGAATCAAACTCTAGCTCTCTGCACGTATTCGCAGTTTGAAATTACGACTTTTTATACCGAATATATGCCAATTACTGGGATCAGCGATGGGTCACATTTTGCGCAAACCCTCCCTGCAGTTTTAAAAAATATCACAAACATCCCAAATTCGACGCTTGAACAATATTTTGTAGCCAAATTCTGGCTCTTTGCACGTATTCGCAGTTTGAAATTATGACTTTTCATGAGTGATGCAGAGGCTTAAGAGAGGGATGCAGAGGCTCAAGTGAGGGATGCAGAGGCACAAGAGAAAGATGCAGAGACACTTGAGAACGATGCAAAGGCTCAAGAGAGGGATGCAGACGCTTAAGAGAGTGATGCAAAGGCTCAAGAGAGGGATGCAGAGGCTCAAGAGAATGATGTACAGGCTCAAGAGAGGGATGCAGAGGCTCAAGCGAATGATGCAGAGGCTCAAGAGAGTGATGCAGAGGATCAAGAGAGTGATGCAGAGGCTGAAGAGAGAGATGAAGAGGCTTAAGAGAGTGATGCAGAGGCTCAAGAGAGTGATGCATGGGTTCAAGAGAATGATGTAGAGGCTTAAGAGAGTGATGTAGAAGCTCAAGAAATAGTCAAGGTACAAATAGTTGATTGAGAATCATGTATTTATGGGTAATTTGCAATTCATTACGTGTGTTCATCATATTTATCGTAAATTTCATGAATTAATGGCTATAAACCGAAAAGGCTGGAAAACGTGGAAAAACGGCAAAATATTGCATAAATCGTTGATATTTGGTTTAAATCTCATACAGGAAACATGGATGAAAAACCCCAAAATATTGCTAAATTCGATGATTTTAAGTACAAAGCACAATGCAAGAAAACTTGCTTAAAAACGCCATATTATGTGAAATTCTGAGATTTGTAGGCCAAATCACATATATTTGGACAACATGAAGCAGTATCAAAAAATGAGTAAATTCAAACATTTTAACCTGATATCACTCAACATGAAAAACGTGAAAAAATTCACTATAATACCATATTCGAGGACTTTTACATAGAATCATAGAGCCAGGTTGCGTATTATTTTGATCAATAAAAAGGCATATGAAAACGTTGTTTCCAATTCAAATGATTAAATCCAATGTGTTTTCTATAGAATTACCTAAAGTGTTCCTGAATTTCTGTTTATATTATCGTAAGAAGAGGTACTCATAAAACTGCTTTACTCCGGCTGAAACTTCGAAATATGCAATAAAAACAGAAAATCTCCCCTAATCAATATCTTACTCATTATTTTAACGAGATACAAATAGTTGATTTAAAATCAAGTATTTAATTTTAATTTGCAATTAATTACGTGTTTGCATCATATTTATCGTAAATTTATTGAATTAATGGCAATAAACCGAAAAAGCTTGAAAACGCGGAAAAATGGCAAAATATTGCCTAAATCGTTGATATTTGGCTTAAATCTTAAAGAAAACAAGGATGAAAAACCTCAAAATATTGCTAAATTCGATGATATTATGTACAAAGCACAATGCATGAAAACGCAATAAATATTGCTTAAAACGCAATATTATGCGAAATTCTGAGATTTGTAGGCTAAATTACCTTTTGCGAGACAACATGAAGTAGTATCAAAATATTAGTAAAATCGAACATATTTACCTAAAATTACTCTACATGAAAAACGTGAAAAAGTCACTAAAAATACAAAATTTGACGATTTTTACATCAAATCATAGGTTGCGTATTATTTTTCATAAAAAAGGCATATGAAAACGTTGTTTCAAATTCAAATGATAAAAATCAATGTGTTTTCTTTAGAATTAAATTTTGAATTTTTGCCGTTATTTCGATACTATTTCATGTAGTATCACGATATGTGATTTGGCCTTCAAATCTCAGAATTTCGCATAATATTGCATTTTAAGCAAGTTTTCTTGCATTTTGTTTCGTACGAAAAAACATCGAATTTAGCAATATTTTGACGTTTATCATCCCTTTTTCCTTTGTGATTTAAACAAAATATCATCGAATTAGGAAAAATTTTGCCGTTTTTCCACGTTTTTGTGAATTTTCAGTTTATTTGTATTAATTCATTATATATACGATAAAAATGATGCAAACACATAATTGATTAGATAATAACCTTAAATACTTCATTTTCAATCAACTATTTGTTTCTCGTTAAAATACTGAGTAGGATATTGAAAGGGGAGAAGTTCTATTTTTATTGCATATATCGACGTTTCAGCTGAAATAGAGATGTTTTCGTGTACATCTTCCATCGGTAATATAAACGGAAAATCAAGAACATTTTAGTTAATTCTAATGAAAACACATTGTTTTTTATCATTTGTATTGGAAAGAACATTGTCATATGTCTTTTCTTGGATCTAAATAATACGAAACCTCGCTCTTTGATTTGAAGTTAAAATTCTCAAATATGGTAAAATAGTGACTTTTTCACGTTAACCATGTAGTTTGATATTACGTAAATATATTCATTTTTACCAATATTTCGATACTATTTCATGTAGTACCACGATATGTGATTTGGCCTTCAAATCTGAGAATTTCGCATAATATTGCATTTTAAGCAAGTTTTCTTGCATTTTGTTTCGTACGAAAAAACATCGAATTTAGCAATATTTTGACGTTTATCATCCCCTTTTCCTTTATGTGATTTAAACAAAATATCATCGAATTAGGCAATATTTTGCCGTTTTTCCACGTTTTTGTGAATTTTCAGTCTATGGGTATTAATTCATTATATATACGATAAAAATGATGCAAACACATAATTGATTAGATAATAACCTTAAATACTTCATTTTCAAACATCTATTTGTTTCTCGTTAAAATACTGAGTAAGATATTAAAAAGGGGAGAAGTTCGGTTTTTATTGCATATATCGACGTTTCAGCCGGATTAGAGCGGTTTTACGTGTACATCTTCCATCGGTAATATAAACGGAAAATCAAGAACATTTTAGTTAATTCTAAGGAAAACACATTGTTTTTTATCATTTGTATTGGAAACAGCATTGTCATATGTCTTTTCTTGGATCTAAATAATACGAAACCTCGCTCTATGATTTGAAGTTAAAATCCTCAAATATGGTAAAATAGTGACTTTTTCACGTAAATCATGTAGTTTGATAATACGTAAATATATTCATTTTTACCAATATTTCGATACTATTTCATGTAGTATCACGATATGTGATTTGGCCTTCATATCTAAGAATTTCGAATAATATTGCATTTTAAGCAAGTTTTCTTGCATTTTGTTTCGTACGAAAAAACATCGAATTTCGCAATATTTTGACGTTTATCATCTCCTTTTCCTTACGAGAGTGGTGCAGAGGCTCAAGTGAGGGATGTAGAGGCTCAAGAGAGTGATGCGGAAGCTCAAGAAAGTGATACAGAGGCTTAAGAGAGTGATGCAGAGGCTTAAGAGAGGGGATGCAGAGGCTCATGAGAGTGATGCAGAGGCTGAAGAGAGTGATGCAGAGGCTTAAGTGAGGGGATGCAGAGGCTCAAGAGAGTGATGCAGAGGCTGAAGAGAGTGATGCAGAGGCTTAAGTGAGGGATGCAGAGGCTCAAGAGAGGGAGGAAGAGGCTCAAGAGAGGGATGCAGGGGCTCAAGAGAGGGATGCAGAGGCTAAAGAGAGGGATGCAGAGGCTCTTGAGAGTGATGCAGAGGCTCAAGAGAGGGATGCAGAGGCTTAAGAGAGTGATGCAAAGGCTCAAGAGAGTGATGCAGAGGCTCAAGAGAGTGAGTGGTGCAGAGGCTTAAGAGAGTGATGCAGAGGATCAAGAGAGTGATGCAGAGGATCAAATGAGTGATGCAGAGGCTCAAGAGAGTGATGCAAAGGATCAAGAGAGGAAGCAGAGGCTTAAGAGAGTGATGCAGAGGCCGAAGAGAGTGATGCAGAGGCTTAAGAGAGTGATGCAGAGGCTGAAGAGAGTGTTGCAGAGGCTCACGAGAAGGAAGCAGAGGCTCAAGAGAGTAATGCAGAGGCTAAAAAGAGTTATGCAGAGGCTCTAGAGAGTGATGCGGAGGCTTACGAGAGTGATGCAGATTATCAAGAGAGGGATGCAGAGGCTTAAAAGAGTGATGCAGAGGCTGAAGAGAGTGTTGCAGAGGCTTTTGAGAGGGATGCAGAGTCTCAGGAGAGTGATGCCGAGGGTCAAGAGAGTGATACAGAGGCTCAAGAGAGTGATGCAAAGGCTCAAGAGAGTGATGCAGAGGGTCAAGAGAGTGATGCAGAGGCTCAAGAGAGTGTTGCAGAGGCTTAAGAGAGGGATGCAGAGTCTCAGGGGAGTGTGGGAACCGACCTGTGAGATTTATATTTATTTAATTTAAATGAATTTATATTTACGTTAATTTATATACTTCGATAGCAATTTGTATAATGATAAGTGGACTGTATTTCTGCAATAATCTCATAATCTCACAAATCGATCCTCTACACATTAGGGGGGTTTATTAATTGAATATATATGCAGCCAATCAAACTACAGTATTAACTACACATTATTAAACATTGAAGAGGTTCCTTATCTTATAGTACAGCAGGTTAGTCCACCAGGTATAACTAGGGTGTAGACACCAAATTATCCTCTTTGAGGTAGCTTCCATCACCCAGTAACTGGTGCACAAAATCTTCCTCGTCTTGACCTGTCAAAAGTGCGCTAGCTGTGAGCCAGATACCTATATATGACAAGTTATATCAGAGAAAACTGTACACGGAACATTGAAGACCTGGCTTAATTACCTTTAGTTTGAGGCCTCCACGTGCTCTAACCGGGTCACCCTATATAATGACATTAATGGCCAAAAATGAAGATACATGGGTTTCGGAAAGAACACTTAACTTGATTTGTAGACAGCGTGTTGATAATGGTACACTTCTAGTTTCCATAACACTACGTCCAAGTAAATTTAACAGGAGCCGAATTTGCTCCCGTGTGAGCCTCTGGTCTTGTATAAACAATGGCTGCGACTAACACTCCATACTATTGACGCCTGGCCGACATTGTCCAGATATGATAGGAGCCGAATTTGCTCCACACGTCTCGGATGTGACACAACAATGGCTCCCTCCTTCCCCACTGACGCCTGGCTTACATTGTCCAGATTTCAGAAAGTGATAGAAGGGTCACATTTACTCTACTTTAATATTGATAATTAAGTTAATTTATATGAGATGTTTTTCTGATGGTAAAGTCCAAAGACTAATGTATTTAAGAATAATTCCCACCATAATAGGTGGTGAATTATAATAGTGTGTGGTGATGATATCCCGTTTTCTATAGACGGTAATTCCACTACAAGTTACGTTTTCTATGGGTAACTTGTTGGTAATACAGCTATTATCTGTATGATTATTAAATGGTGTCGGATTTTCCGACAGGGAGTGATGCAGAGGCTCAAGAGAGTAATGCCGAGGATCAAGAGAGGGAAGCAGAGTCTTAAGAGAGAGATGCAGAGGCTCAAGAGAGTGATGCAGAGGCTAAAAAGATTTATGCAGAGGCTAAAGAGAGTGATGCAGAGGCTTACTAGAGTGATGCAGAGGATCAAGAGAGGGATGCAGAGGCTTAAGTGAGTGATGCAGAGGCTGAAGAGTGTTGCAGAGGCTTAAGAGAGGTATGCAGAGGCTCAAGAGAGTGATACAGAGGCTCAAGAGGGTGATGCAGAGGATTGAGAGAGGGATGCACAGGCTCAAAAGAGTGATGCAGAGGCTCAAGAGAGTGATGCAGAGGCTAAAGAGAGTGATGCAGAGGCTCAAGAGAGTGATGCAGAGGCACAAGAGAGGGATGCAGAGTTTTAAGAGAGTGATGCAGAGGGTCAAGAGAGTGATGCAGAGGCTTAGGAGAGGGATGACGAGGCTCAAAAGAGTGATGAAGAGGCTCAAGAGAAGGATGTAGAGGCTCAAGAGAGTGATGCAAAGGCTCAAGAGAGTGATGCAGAGGCCTAGGAGATTGATGCAGAGGCTCATGAGAGGGATCCAGAGGATGAAGAGAGTGATGCAGAGGCTTAAGAGAGGGATGCAGGGGCTCATGAGAGGGATGCAGAGGCTTAAGAGGGTGATGCAAAGGCTCAAGAAAGGGATGCAGAGGCTCATGAGAGGGATGCAGGAGTTCAAGAGAGGGATGCAGAGGTTCAAGAGAGGGATGCAGTGGCTCAAGAGAGGGATGCAGAGGCTTAAGAGGGTGATGCAAAGGCTCTAGAGTGGGATGCAGAGGCTCATGAGAGAGATGCAGGAGTCCAAGAGAGTGATGCGGAGGCTCAAGAGAGGGATGCAGGGGCTCAAGAGAGGGACGCAGAGGCTCAAGAGAAGGATGCAGAGGCTCAAGCGAGGGATGCAGAGTCACAAGAGAGGGATGCAGAGGCTCTTGAGAGTGATGCCGAGGCTCATGAGAGGGATGCAGAGGCTTAAGAGAGTGATTCAGAGGCTTACGAGAGTGATGCAGAGGCTTAAGAGAGTGATGCAGAGGCTCAAGAGAGGGATGCAGAGGCTCATGAGAGGGACGCAGAGGCTCAAGAGAAGGATGCAGAGGCTCAAGTGAGGGATGCAGAGGCAAAAGAGAGGGATGCAGAGGCACAAGAGAGGGATGCAGAGGATCAAGAGAGTGATGCAGAGGCTCAAGAGAGTGATGCAGAGGATCAAGAGAGGGATTCAGAGGCTCAAGAGAGGGATTCAGAGGCTTAGGAGAGTGATGTAGAGGCTGAAGAGGGTGTTGCAGAGGCTCAAGAGAGGGATGCAGAGGCTCAAGAGAGTGATGCAGAGACTTAAGAGAGTTATGCAGAGGCTCAAGAGAGGGATGCAGAGGCTTAAGAGAGTGATGCAAAGGCAAAAGAGAGGGATGCAGAGGATCATGAGAGGGATGCAGGAGTTCAAGAGAGGGATGCAGAGGCTCAAGAAAGGGATGCAGAGGCTTAAGAAAGTGATGCAGAGGCACAAAATAGGGATGCAGAGGCTTAAGAGAGTGAAGAAGAGGCTCAAGAGAGTGATGCAGAGGCTCAAGAGAGGGATGCAGGGGCCCAAGAGAGTGATGCAGATGCTCAATAGAGGAATGCAGAGGATGAAGAGAGTGATGCATTGGCTCGAGAGAGTGATGCAGAGGCTCAAGAGATGGATTCAGAGGCTCAAGAGAGGGATTCAGAGGCTTAAGAGAGTGATGCAGAGGCTGAAGAGAATGTTGAAGAGGCTCAAGAGAGGGATGCAGAAGCTCAAGAGAGTGACGCAGAGACTCAAGAGAGTTATGCAGAGGCTCAAGAGAATGATGCATAGGCTTACAAGAGTGGTGCAGAGGCTCAAGTGAGGGATGTAGAGGCTCAAGAGAGTGATGCAGAAGCTCAAGAGAGTGATACAGAGGCTTAAGAGAGTGATGCAGAGGCTTAAGAGAGGGGATGCAGAGGCTCAAGAGAGTGATGCAGAGGCTCAAGAGAGTGATGCAGAGGCTAAAGTGAGGGATGCAGAGGCTCAAGATAGGGATGCAGAGGCTCAAGAGAGGGATGCAGAGGCTCAAGAGAGGGATGCAGAGGCTCAAGAGAGGGATGCAGAGGCTCTTGAGAGTGATGCAGAGGCTCAAGAGAGGAATGCAGAGGCTTAAGAGAGTGATGCAAAGGCTAAGGAGAGGGATGCAGAGGCTCAAGAGAGTGATTCAGAGGCTCAAGAGAGGGATGCAGAGGCTCAAGAGAATGATGCTGAGGCTCAAGAGAGTGCTGCAGAGGCTCAAGAGAGGGATGCTGACGCTCCAGAGAGGGATGCCGAAGCTGAAGAGAGGGATGCAGAGGCTCAAGAGAGTGATGCAGAGACTTAAGAGAGTTATGCAGAGGCTCAAGAGAGGGATGCAGAGGCTTAAGAGAGTGATGCAAAGGCAAAAGAGAGGGATGCAGAGGATCATGAGAGGGATGCAGGAGTTCAAGAGAGGGATGCAGAGGCTCAAGAAAGGGATGCAGAGGCTTAAGAAAGTGATGCAGAGGCTCAAAATAGGGATGCAGAGGCTTAAGAGGGTGAAGAAGAGGCTCAAGAGAGTGATGCAGAGGCTCAAGAGAGGGATGCAGGGGCCCAAGAGAGTGATGCAGATTCTCAAGAGAGGAATGCAGAGGATGAAGAGAGTGATGCATAGGCTCGAGAGAGTGATGCAGAGGCTCAAGAGATGGATTCAGAGGCTCAAGAGAGGGATTCAGAGGCTTAAGAGAGTGATGCAGAGGCTGAAGAGAATGTTGAAGAGGCTCAAGAGAGGGATGCAGAAGCTCAAGAGAGTGACGCAGAGACTCAAGAGAGTTATGCAGAGGCTCAAGAGAATGATGCATAGGCTTACAAGAGTGGTGCAGAGGCTCAAGTGAGGGATGTAAAGGCTCAAGAGAGTGATGCAGAAGCTCAAGAGAGTGATACAGAGGCTTAAGAGAGTGATGCAGAAGCTTAAGAGAGGGGATGCAGAGGCTCAAGAGAGTGATGCAGAGGCTCAAGAGAGTGATGCAGAGGCTAAAGTGAGGGATGCAGAGGCTCAAGATAGGGATGCAGAGGCTCAAGAGAGGGATGCAGAGGCTCAAGAGAGGGATGCAGAGGCTCAAGAGAGGGATGCAGAGGCTCTTGAGAGTGATGCAGAGGCTCAAGAGAGGAATGCAGAGGCTTAAGAGAGTGATGCAAAGGCTAAGGAGAGGGATGCAGAGGCTCAAGAGAGTGATTCAGAGGCTCAAGAGAGGGATGCAGAGGCTCAAGAGAATGATGCTGAGGCTCAAGAGAGTGCTGCAGAGGCTCAAGAGAGGGATGCTGACGCTCCAGAGTGGGATGCCGAAGCTGAAGAGAGAGATGCAGAGGCTTAAAAGAGTGATGCAGAGGCTCAAGAGAGTAATGCAGAGGCTCAAGAGAATGATGGAAGGTTCCTGTTGTCCAACCCTGAAGAGAGTGTTGCAGAGGCCTATGAGAGGGATGCAGAGGCTCAAGAGAGTGATGCCGAGGCTCAAGAGAGTGATGCAGAGGCTCAAGAGAGTGATGCAGAGGGTCAAGAGAGTGATGCAGAGGCTTAAGAGAGTGTTGCAGAGGCTCAGGAGAGGGATGCAGAAGCTCAAGAGAGTGATGCAGAGACTCAAGAGAGTTATGCAAAGGCTCAAGAGAATGATGCATAGGCTTACGAGAGTGGTGCAGAGGCTCAAGTGAGGGATGTAGAGGCTCAAGAGAGTGATACAGAAGCTCAAGAAAGTGATACAGAGGCTTAAGAGAGTGATGCAGAGGCTTAAGAGATTGGATGCAGAGGCTCATGAGAGTGATGCAGAGGCTGAAGAGAATGATGCAGAGGCTTAAGTGAGGGGATGCAGAGGCTCAAGAGAGTGATGCAGAGGCTGAAGAGAGTGATGCAGAGGCTTAAGTGAGGGATGCAGAGGCTCAAGAGAGGGAGGACGAGGCTCAAGAGAGGGATGCAGGGGCTCAAGAGAGGGACGCAGAGGCTAAAGAGAGGGATGCAGTCTCTTGAGAGTGATGCAGAGGCTCAAGAGAGGGATGCAGAGGCTTAAGAGAGTGATGCAAAGGCTAAGCAGAGGGGATGCAGAGGCTCAAGAGAGTGATGCAGAGGCTCAAGAGAGGGATGCAGAGGCTCAAGAGAATGATGCTGAGGCTCAAGAGAGTGCTGCAGAGGCTCAAGAGAGGGATGCTGACGCTCCAGAGAGGGATGCAGAGGCTAAAGAGAGTGATGCAGAGGTTGAAGAGAGAGATGCAGAGGCTTAAGAGAGTGATGCAGAGGCTCAAAAGAGAAATGCAGAGGCTCAAGAGAATGATGTAGAGGCTTAAGAGAGGGATGCAGAGGCTCAAGAGAATGATGCAGAGGCTCAAGAGAGTGATACACAGGATCAAGAGACGGATGCAGAGGCTTAAGAGAGTGATGCAGAGGCTCAAGAGAGTGATGCAGAGGCTCAAGAGAGTGGTGCAGAGGCTTAAGAGAGTGATGCAGAGGCCGAAGAGAGTGATGCAGAGGCTTAAGAGAGTGATGCAGAGGCTGAAGAGAGTGTTGCAGAGGCTCACGAGAAGGAAGCAGAGACTCAAGAGAGTAATGCAGAGGCTAAAAAGAGTTATGAAGAGGCTTACGAGAGTGATGCGGAGGCTTACGAGAGTGATGCAGATTATCAAGAGAGGGATGCAGAGGCTTAAAAGAGTGATGCAGAGGCTGAAGAGAGTGTTGCAGAGGCTTATGAGAGGGATGTAGAGTCTCAAGAGAGTGATGCAGAGGGTCAAGAGAGTGATGCAGAGGCTCAAGAGAGTGTTGCAGAGGCTTAAGAGAGGGATGCAGAGGCTCAAGGGAGTGATGCAGAGGCTCAAGAGAGTGATGCAGAGGCTAAAGAGAGTGATGCAGAGGCTCAAGAGATGGATGCAGAGGCTAATGAGAGGGATGTTGAGGCTCAAGAGAGTGATGCAGAGGCTCAAGAGATGGATTCAGAGGCTCAAGAGAGGGATTCAGAGGCTTAAGAGAGTGATGCAGAGGCTGAAGAGAATGTTGAAGAGGCTCAAGAGAGGGATGCAGAAGCTCAAGAGAGTGACGCAGAGACTCAAGAGAGTTATGCAGAGGCTCAAGAGAATGATGCATAGGCTTACAAGAGTGGTGCAGAGGCTCAAGTGAGGGATGTAAAGGCTCAAGAGAGTGATGCAGAAGCTCAAGAGAGTGATACAGAGGCTTAAGAGAGTGATGCAGAAGCTTAAGAGAGGGGATGCAGAGGCTCAAGAGAGTGATGCAGAGGCTCAAGAGAGTGATGCAGAGGCTAAAGTGAGGGATGCAGAGGCTCAAGATAGGGATGCAGAGGCTCAAGAGAGGGATGCAGAGGCTCAAGAGAGGGATGCAGAGGCTCAAGAGAGGGATGCAGAGGCTCTTGAGAGTGATGCAGAGGCTCAAGAGAGGAATGCAGAGGCTTAAGAGAGTGATGCAAAGGCTAAGGAGAGGGATGCAGAGGCTCAAGAGAGTGATTCAGAGGCTCAAGAGAGGGATGCAGAGGCTCAAGAGAATGATGCTGAGGCTCAAGAGAGTGCTGCAGAGGCTCAAGAGAGGGATGCTGACGCTCCAGAGTGGGATGCCGAAGCTGAAGAGAGAGATGCAGAGGCTTAAAAGAGTGATGCAGAGGCTCAAGAGAGTAATGCAGAGGCTCAAGAGAATGATGGAAGGTTCCTGTTGTCCAACCCTGAAGAGAGTGTTGCAGAGGCCTATGAGAGGGATGCAGAGGCTCAAGAGAGTGATGCCGAGGCTCAAGAGAGTGATGCAGAGGCTCAAGAGAGTGATGCAGAGGGTCAAGAGAGTGATGCAGAGGCTTAAGAGAGTGTTGCAGAGGCTCAGGAGAGGGATGCAGAAGCTCAAGAGAGTGATGCAGAGACTCAAGAGAGTTATGCAAAGGCTCAAGAGAATGATGCATAGGCTTACGAGAGTGGTGCAGAGGCTCAAGTGAGGGATGTAGAGGCTCAAGAGAGTGATACAGAAGCTCAAGAAAGTGATACAGAGGCTTAAGAGAGTGATGCAGAGGCTTAAGAGATTGGATGCAGAGGCTCATGAGAGTGATGCAGAGGCTGAAGAGAATGATGCAGAGGCTTAAGTGAGGGGATGCAGAGGCTCAAGAGAGTGATGCAGAGGCTGAAGAGAGTGATGCAGAGGCTTAAGTGAGGGATGCAGAGGCTCAAGAGAGGGAGGACGAGGCTCAAGAGAGGGATGCAGGGGCTCAAGAGAGGGACGCAGAGGCTAAAGAGAGGGATGCAGTCTCTTGAGAGTGATGCAGAGGCTCAAGAGAGGGATGCAGAGGCTTAAGAGAGTGATGCAAAGGCTAAGCAGAGGGGATGCAGAGGCTCAAGAGAGTGATGCAGAGGCTCAAGAGAGGGATGCAGAGGCTCAAGAGAATGATGCTGAGGCTCAAGAGAGTGCTGCAGAGGCTCAAGAGAGGGATGCTGACGCTCCAGAGAGGGATGCAGAGGCTAAAGAGAGTGATGCAGAGGTTGAAGAGAGAGATGCAGAGGCTTAAGAGAGTGATGCAGAGGCTCAAAAGAGAAATGCAGAGGCTCAAGAGAATGATGTAGAGGCTTAAGAGAGGGATGCAGAGGCTCAAGAGAATGATGCAGAGGCTCAAGAGAGTGATACACAGGATCAAGAGACGGATGCAGAGGCTTAAGAGAGTGATGCAGAGGCTCAAGAGAGTGATGCAGAGGCTCAAGAGAGTGGTGCAGAGGCTTAAGAGAGTGATGCAGAGGCCGAAGAGAGTGATGCAGAGGCTTAAGAGAGTGATGCAGAGGCTGAAGAGAGTGTTGCAGAGGCTCACGAGAAGGAAGCAGAGACTCAAGAGAGTAATGCAGAGGCTAAAAAGAGTTATGAAGAGGCTTACGAGAGTGATGCGGAGGCTTACGAGAGTGATGCAGATTATCAAGAGAGGGATGCAGAGGCTTAAAAGAGTGATGCAGAGGCTGAAGAGAGTGTTGCAGAGGCTTATGAGAGGGATGTAGAGTCTCAAGAGAGTGATGCAGAGGGTCAAGAGAGTGATGCAGAGGCTCAAGAGAGTGTTGCAGAGGCTTAAGAGAGGGATGCAGAGGCTCAAGGGAGTGATGCAGAGGCTCAAGAGAGTGATGCAGAGGCTAAAGAGAGTGATGCAGAGGCTCAAGAGATGGATGCAGAGGCTAATGAGAGGGATGTTGAGGCTCAAGAGAGTGATGCAGAGGCTCAAGAGAGGGATGTAGAGGTTCAGGAGAGTGATGCAGACGTTCAAGTGAGTGATGCAGAGTCCTAAGAGAATGATGCAGAGGCTCAAGAGAGGGATGCAGAGGCTCAAGAGAGTGATGCAGAGGCTCAAGAGAGGGATGTAGAGGTTCAGGAGAGTGATGCAGACGTTCAAGTGAGTGATGCAGAGTCCTAAGAGAATGATGCAGAGGCTCAAGAGAGGGATGCAGAGGCTCAAGAGAGGGATGCAGAGGCCGAAGAGAGGGATGCAGAGGCCGAAGAGAGTGAGGCAGAGTCTCAAGAAAGGGATGCAGAGGCTCAAGAGAATGATGCAGAGGTTTACGAGAGTGATGCAGAGGCTTAAGAGAGGGATGCAGAGGCTTAAGAGAGGGATGCAGAGGTTCAGGAGAGCGATGCAGAGGCTCAATAGAGGGATGCAGGGGCTCAAGAGAGGGATGCAGAGGCTTAAGAGAGTGATGCAAAGGCTCAGGAGAGGGATGCAGAGGCTCATGAGAGGGATGCAGGATCTCAAGAGAGGGATGCAGAGGCTCAAGAGATTGATGCAGAGGCCCAAAGAGTGATGCAGAGGCTCAAGAGAGGGATGCAGGGGCTCAAGAGAGTGATGCATCTCAAGGGAAATATTCAGAGGCTTACGAGAGTGATGTAGCGGCTTAAGAGAGTGATGCAGAGGCTTAAGAGAGGGATGCAGAGGCCCAAGAGAGGGATGCAGAGGCTCAAGAGAGGGATGCAGAGGCTCAAGAGAGGGATGCAGAGGCTCAAGTGAGGGATGCAGAGGCACAAGTGAGGGATGCAGATACTCTTGAGAGTGGTGCAGAGGCTCAAGAGAAGGATGCAGAGGCTTAAAAGAGTGGTGCAAAGGCTCAAGAGAGGGAAGCAGAGGCTCATGAGAGGGATGCAGGAGTTCAAGAGATTGATGCAGAGGCTCAAAAGAGTGATGCAGAGGCTTAAGAGATGGATGCAGAGGCTCAGGAGAATGATGAATTGGCTCAAGAGAGTGCTGCAGAGGCTCAAGAGAGGGATGCTGAGGCTCCAGAGAGAGATGCAGAGGCTCCAGAGAGCGATATAGAGGCTTGAGAGAGGGATGCAGAGGCTCAAGCGAGTGATGTAGAGGCTTAAGAGAGGGATGCAGAGACTCAATAGAATGATGCAGAGGCTCAAGAGAGTGATGCAGAGGATCAAAAGAGGGATGCAGAGGCTTAAGAGAGTGATGCAGAGGCTCAAGAGAGTGATGCAGAGACTAAAGAGAGTGATGCAGAGGCTGAAGAGAGTGATGCAGAGGCTCAAGAGAGTGATGCAGAGGATCAAGAGAGTGATGCAGAGGCTCAACAGAGTGATGCAGAGGATCAAGAGATGGAAGCAGAGGCTTATGAGAGTGATGCAGAGGCTCTAGAAAGTGATTCAGAGTCTCAAGAGAGTTATGCAGAGGCTCAAGAGAGGGATGCTGAGGCTCCAGAGAGGGATGCAGAGGCTCAAGAGAGTAATGCAGAGGCTCAAGAGAGGGATGCTGAGGCTCCAGAGAGGGATGCAGAGGCTCAAGAGAGTAATGCAGAGGCTCAAGAGAGTGATGCAGAGGCTCAACGGACTAAAGGACTAGCAACGCGAGGGAGGAAAAACAGAGGGAAGGGCGAGAGTGAGAAGCGGCAGAAGGAATGAGAACGAAGGGATGGATCTGCGGCGAGAGGGAAGACGATGGGAAGGGCGGGATGGGATAGGGGCGGGAGTGGGAAGGGCAGAAGGATGGAGGATGAGCAGGTTTATGAGAGGGAGGAAAACGGAAGGAGAAGGTGCCAGAACGAGAGGAGGGAGTTTGGTAGTAAAATAGGAGAGGGAGTGGGGAGGGTGTTGATAGATGGTTATGATAAATGAATAGATTAATGGACAATTTATATTGGTAGATAGATGGATGGATACATTGATCGCTTAATATATATATTGACGGATAGACGGATGCATAGATGAGTTGATGGACGGAAAGACAGATGACTATATGGATGGATAGAAAGATGAGTTGATGGACGGATACATGGATAGATAGATGTATATAATGATAAATGGTTGGTTTAATGGGAAGATAGATTGATGGATTGACAGATATAAGTAGATAGATAGATGGATACATTGATGAATACATTTGTTCTAGGTTAACAGTCGAATCAGGTTAAAGAATATCTTTCGATTTGCTATTGCATCAACCGGGATTCGATCGGGGACCATTAGGATTATAACCATCGAACTCTCTCCATTTAGACGCTAGGCCTCCAGTTTGTGTGTGTGTGTGTTTGTGTGTGTGTGTGTGTGTGTGTGTGTGTGTGTGTGTGTGTGTGTGTGTGTGTGTGTGTGTGTGTGTGTGTGTGTGTGTGTGTGTGTGTGTGTGTGTGTGTGTGTGTGTGTGTGTGTGTGTGTGTGTGTGTGTGTGTGTGTGTGTGTGTGTGTGTGTGTGTGTGTGTGTGTGTGTGTGTGTGTGTGTGTGTGTGTGTGTGTGTTAGTTAGAGAGAAATAGATGTAGTAGATATAAAAGAGGATAAATACATTTATTTGATAGGCGGAGTCCAAGAGCTAATAACTCGATTCTGCAGATACATATAGTAAATATAAGGATAAAACACACACACACACACACACACACACACACACACACACACACACACACACACACACACACACACACACACACACACACACACACACACACACACACACACACACACACACACACACACACACACACACACACACACACACACACACACACACACACACACACACACACACACACACACACACACACACACACACACACACACACACACACACAGACACGCACACACACAAACACTCTGTATAGAAAACCCCCCTTTCCTTCCTGTCCTCCCGCCCCGTTCACCCCATTCCCTCCCTGTCCTTCCCTCTTCACTTGACCTCCCACTCCTCATCCCAGAATCCTCTGCAACCCTGGTATCCACCTCACAAATCCTCACACCCATGGCACAGCTTCCTCCACCAGCAGAACATTCACCAAGGAGGAGATTTGAGAAGGGACAGAGGAAAGTGAGCCTCAAGGCAATGTACACTAACATAGACGGTATTACAAATAAAGCAAATGAACTTGGAGAATGGGTACTAGAGGAAAACCCAGACATAATAGCTCTCACAGAAACAAAGCTGACGAGACCAATAACAAATGCAGTGTTCCCACAGGACTATTATGTTATGAGGAAAGAGAGAGAAGGAAGAGGTGGGGGTGGTGTAGCTCTGCTGGTAAGAAAAGACTAGGATTTCAAGGAGTTGGTTGTTCAGGGATGTGAAGGTTTCAGTGACTACATAATAGGAACAATAACAACTGGAGGGCAAAAAATTATAGTCGTAGTCATATATAATCCACCACCAAATGACAAAAGACCCAGACAGGAATATGATAGAAACAATATGGCCACCATTAACATAATGGAGAGAGCAGCTTCTGTTGCGAGCAGGAATGGATCTGGACTACTAATCATGGGAGACTTCAACCATGGGAAGATAGATTGGGAGAACAGAGACCCGCATGGAGGACCAGAAACATGGAGAGCTAAGCTGCTGGACGTGGCAACAAGAAACTTTCTAAGCCAGCACGTCAAGGATCCAACAAGAATGAGAGGAGAGGATGAACCAGCAATGCTTGATCTGATATTTACCCTAAATGAGTGGGATATAAGGGAAGTCAAGATGGAAGCACCCTTGGGAATGAGTGATCACAGTGTTTTGAACTTTGAGTACCTGGTAGAGCTAGGAATTATCCCCCCCCCCCCCCCCAAAAAAAAAAAGAACTAGGAAACAAAAGGCTGGCATGCCGAAAGGGAAATTATGAGGAGATGAGAAGCTTCCTAAGGGAACTACCTTGGGACACAGAACTCAGAGCTAAGTCTGTACAAGATATGATGGACTATGTCACCCAAAAGTGTCAGGAGGCAGTAAGCAGATACATCCCGGCCCAAAAGGAAAAATCCGAGAAGCAAAAGAAGAATCCATGGTATAATAGGGCATGTATGGAAGCAAATGTACGGAACAAAATGGCGTGGAGGAACTTCCGGAATAACAGAACACCAGAAAGCAGAGAGAGATACCAGAGAACCAGGAATGAGTATGTCAGGGTGAGAAGAGAAGCAGAGAAAAGTTATGAAAATGATATAGCAAACAAAGCCAAGACCGAACCAAAGCTACTCCACAGTCATATCAGAAGGAAAACAACAGTGAAAGAACAGGTAGTGAAACTTAGAACAGGCGAGGACAGGTATACAGAGAATGACAAAGAGGTGTGTGATGAACTCAACAAGAGGTTCCAAGAGGTCTTCACAACAGAACAAGGTGAGGTCACTGTGCTAGGAGAAAGGGAAGTAAACAAGGCGGCCTTGGAAGAGTTTGAAATTACGAGAGAGGAGGTCAAGTGACACCTGCTGGACCTGGATGTTAGAAAGGCTGTTGGTCCAGACGGGATCTCGCCATGGGTACTGAAAGAGTGTGCAGAGGCACTTTGCTTGCCACTCTCCATAGTGTATAGTAGGTCACTGGAGACGGGAGACCTGCCAGAAATATGGAAGACGGCGAATGTGGTCCCAATATACAAAAAGGGCGACAGGCAAGAGGCACTGAACTACAGGCCAGTGTCCTTAACTTGTATACCATGCAAGGTGATGGAGAAGATCGTGAGAAAAAACCTGGTAGCACATCTGGAGAGAAGGGACTTCGTGACAAATCGACAACATGGGTTCAGGGAGGGTAAATCTTGCCCTGACTGGCTTAATAGAATTCTATGACCAGGTAACACAGATTAAGCAAGAAAGAGAGGGCTGGGCGGACTGCATTTTCTTGCATTGTCGGAAAGCCTTTGACACAGTACAGCATAAGAGGCTGGTACATAAGCTGGAGAGACAGGCAGGTGTAGCTGGTAAGGTGCTCCAGTGGATAAGGGAGTACCTAAGCAATAGGAAGCATAGAGTTACGGTGAGGGGTGAGACCTCCGATTGGCGTGAAGTCACCAGTGGAGTCCCACAGGGCTCTGTACTCGGTCCTATCTTGTTTCTGATATATGTAAATGATCTCCCGGAGGGTATAGATTCATTTCTCTCAATGTTTGCGGACGATGCCAAAATTATGAGAAGGATTAAGACAGAAGAGGACTGTTTGAGGCTTCAAGAAGACCTAGACAAACTGCAAGAATGGTCGAACAAGTGGTTGTTAGAGTTTAACCCAACCAAATGTAATATAATGAAGATAGGTACAGGGAGCCGGAGGCCAAATACAAGGTATTATCTGGGAGAGGAAATTCTTCAGGAGTCAGAGAAAGAAAAAGACTTGGGAGTTGATATCACGCCAGACCTGTCTCCTGCAGCGCATATCAAGAGGATAACATCAGCGGCATATGCCAGGCTGGCCAACATACGAACGGCATTCAGAAATTTGTGTAAAGAATCATTCAGAACTTTGTATACCACATATGTCAGGCCAATCCTGGAGTATGCAGCCCCAGCATGGAGTCCGTATCTAGTCAAGGATAAGACTAAACTGGAAAAGGTTCAAAGATTTGCCACCAGATTAGTACCCGAGCTGAGAGGTATGAGTTACGAGGAGAGACTACGGGAATTAAACCTCACTTCGCTGGAAGACAGAAGAGTTAGGGGGGACATGATCACCACGTTCAAGATTCTCAAGGGAATTGATAGGGTAGATAAAGACAGGCTATTTAACACAAGGGGCACACGCACAAGGGGACACAGGTGGAAACTGAGCGCCCAAATGAGCCACAGATATATTAGAAAGAACTTTTTTAGTGTCAGAGTGGTTGACAAATGGAATGCATTAGGAAGTGATGTGGTGGAGGCTGACTCCATGCACAGTTTCAAATGTAGATATGATAGAGCCCAATAGGCTCAGGAATCTGTACACCTGTTGATTGACGGTTGAGAGGCGGGACCAAAGAGCCAGAGCTCAACCCCCGCAAGCACAACTATGTGAGTACAACTAGGTGAGTACACACACACACACACACACACACACACACACACACACACACACACACACACACACACACACACACACACACACACACAGAGGCGGGACCAAAGAGCCAGAGCTCAACCCCCGCAAGCACAACTAGGTGAGTACAACTAGGTGAGTACACACACACACACACACACACACACACACACACACACACACACACACACACACACACACACACACACACACACGCACACACACACACACACACACTCACACACTCACACACACACACATAGAGGCGGGACCAAAGAGCCAGAGCTCAACCCCTGCAAACAGAACTAGGTGAGAATACACACACACACACACACACACACACACACACACACACACACACACACACACACACACACACACACACACACACACACACACACACACACACACACACTAGTTGATAATGGACTGTTTTGTGTTCGTATCCATGTGTACTATTGTCATGACCGACAGACACGTGAAGCTATATGTGTTTATGTGTACCTGTAATTAAACTGACATGTGTACGGTAATTATCTGTATGTGTCCATTTTAAAGGTACATATTAGTGAATGTTTATTTATGTAAATTGATTGACATATGTACGTATGCGCGCGTTTAGTGTTACTGTAATTTATATGGTTAACATGTATACGTTTGAATGACATAGTTTCCCATTATTGTCACATTTTTTGTTACTGTTTCGCTGTTCACTCTCACTCTCTGACCCCCGTCGACTAATTGTGCTCACGTGTGTTTGTTCAAGGTACGGTAACCATTGACTTTTTACCCAATAATTTGCAACTATTTGCAAACAAACATTTCTAAAGAACATCTATGTTTCTGATAAATATTTTTTTTCCTAACATACAAGTCAATCACACAGTACCTAACCTCAATCAGAAACACTTTTCTTGCTATCTCTCACAACGTCTTTTGCATATATATCGTATCTTAATCAATTTATAATTTAAATTCATAACTGGCAACCCTCTTCCAGCGCCTTCAAGGCCACCAAACATCATTCCTTTCCATTACCCTCGCCCAAATTATCTTTTGCACCAATAAACACACTAGGGGGCTTTATAGCTGAGTGGACAGCGCTCTCGACTCGTAATCCTAGGGTCAAAGTTCGATCCCCCGGTGATGGCGCAAACGAAAATCAGCAGAGTTTCATTCATTCTGATGCTCCTCTTACCTAGCAGTACATAGGTACTTGGGCATTAGACACCTGTTACGGGCTGCTTCCTGGGTGTGTGTATGTGGAATTTTTTTATTAGCTAGTAAAAATTGATTGATTCACAGTTGAGAGGCGGCCGAAAGAGCAGAGTTCAACCCTCGCAAGAACAACGAGGTGAACACAACTAGATAAATACTAACTAACCACGATCTCGTATAATCTACTACACACGCTACAACCTCCCCCCCCCCCCCCCACCTCCCCCCACTCCCTAAATCACTCTACCTAAGTCATTAAAAATATAAAACAAATCAATTAATTCACCAAAAATACTATCTATAAATAAAGGAACCAAATTTTAAACATACAGCGACTCCAGCGTGGTCTAGTCGGAGGAGAACGTGTTCTCATCTGGATAGATTGCGATCGAGCCTGTCGGAACGGCTGTGTAACTGCAGGGCACAAATATTTGTGTGTCCCCTCCTGTAGCTGCCTCTGTTTCGACAGGTTCCCTGGATAGCTGGAATTGGCCTGGCCCTAGGAAAGTGGGGAAGGGGTGAAATCCGTTGGGCCCACGGATGGATACCTTGGATCCATAGACCTAGGGTAGGTCTAATCACCTGGGATTCGAACCCACGGTGGGAATAAGGGAGGAGATTTGGGGGAGGAGGGACACAAATGGTTCCTGGAACCAAACCTCACATAAATCCGGACACTCACACACACACACACACCCTTATCCGAACATTCACAGGGACAATCACACCATAGACTGTGATAAGGGAGACCATCTGAGGGGACACAGATGGCCTCCTGAAACCACAGATGTAACCGGACACATAATCATCCGGACACTCACAGGGACACGCACACTCACACACTGACACACACCCATAGACACAAACTGTGATAAGGGAGACCATCTGAGGGGACACAGATGGCCTCCTGGACCCACAGGGTCCATATCCATACAGATCAATATTTAAATATACATATATATATTTATATATATATAATTTTTATATATTTTATTTATTTATTTAAATAATTTAAATATTTTAAATAAATAAATTTTAAATATTTATTTACTTAAAAATAATAAATTTTATTTATTTAAATATATCATTTTTATCGTATCGTATTTTATTAATTTATAAATTAATAACAATAAACTGAAAATTCACAAAAACGTGGAAAAACGGCAAAATATTGCCTAATTCGATGATATTTTGTTTAAATAAAGAAAGAAAAGGGGGGATGATAAACGTCAAAATATTGCTAAATTCGATGATTTTTAGTACAATATGCAAGAAAACTTGCTAAAAAAGGCAATATTATGCGAAATTCTGAGATTTGAAGGCCACATCACATATCGTGAGAAAACATGAAGTAGTATCTAAATATTGGTAAAACGAATATATTCACGTAAAATCACACTACATGAAAAACGTGAAAAAAGTCACTATATTACCAAATTTGAGGATTTTAACTTCAGATTATAAGTCGAGGTTTCGTATTACTTAGATCCTAGTAATGACATATTGATAATAATGATAATAATGATGTTGTTTTCAATACAAATGATAAAAATTAATGTGGTTTCATTAGAATTTACTAAAATGTTCCAGATTTTATGTTTATATTACTAATGAAGATGTACACGTAAAACCGCTCTAATCCGGCTGAAACGTCGATATATGCAATAAAAACAGAACTTCTCCCCTTTTAAATATCTTACTCAGTATCTTAACGGGAAACAAATAGTTGATTGAAAATGAAGTATTTATGGTTAATTTCTAACCAATTATATGTTTGCATCATTTTTATCGAATATATAATGAATTAATACCAATAAACAGATAATTCACAAAAACGAGGAAAACGGCAAAATATGGCCTAATTTGATGATAATGGCCTAATTCGGTGATGCAGAGGCTCAAGAGAGTGATGCAGAGGCTCAGGAGAGGGATGCAGGGGCTCAAGAGAGTGATGGAGAGGCTCAAGAGAGTGATTCAGAGGTATACGAGAGTGATGCAGAGGCTTAAGAGAGTGATGCAGAGGCTTAAGAGAGGGATGCAGAGGCTCAAGAGAGGGATGCAGAGGCTCAAGAGAGGGATGAATAGACTCAAGAGAGGGATGCAGAGGCTCAGGAAAGGGATGCAGAGGCTAAAGTGAGGGATGCAGAGGCACAAGAGAAAGATGCAGAGGCACTTGAGAGTGATGCAGAGGCTCAAGAGATGGATGCAAAGGCTCAAGAGAGGGATGCAGAGGCTTAAAAGAGTAAGGCAAAGGCTCAAGAGAGGGATGCAGAGGCTCAAGAGAATGATGTTGAGGCTCAAGAGAGGGATGTAGAGGCTCAATAGAATGATGTAGAGGCTCAAGAGAGTGATGCAGAGGATGAAGAGAGTGATGCAGAGGCTCAAGAGAGAGATGCAGAGGCTTAACAGAGTGATGCAGAGGCTCAAGAGAGTGATGCATGGGCTCTAGAGAATGATGTAGAGGCTTAAGCGAGGGATGTAGAGGCTCAAGAGAATGATGCAGAGGCTCAAGAGAGTGATGCAGAGGATCAAGAGAGGGATGCAGAGGTTTAAGAAAGTGATGCAGAGGCTCAAGAGAGTGATGCAGAGGCTCAAGAGAGTGGTGCAGAGACTCGAGAGAGTGATGCAGAGGCTCAAGAGAGGGATGCAGAGGCTCAATAGAGTGATGCAGAGGCTTAATAGAGGGATGCAGAGGCTCAAGAGAGTGATGCAGAGGCTTTAGAGAGGGATGCAGAGGCTCAAGAGAATGATGCAGAGGCTGAAGAGAGTGCTGCAAAAGGCTCAAGAGAGTGATGCAGAGGATCAAGAGAGTGATGCTGAGGCTCCAGAGAGGGATGCAGAGGCTCAAGAGAGTGATGCGTGTGTGTGTGTACTCACCTAGTTGTACTCACCTAGTTGTGCTTGCGGGGGTTGAGCTCTGGCTCTTTGGTCCCGCCTCTGTGTGTGTGTGTGTGTGTGTGTGTGTGTGTGTGTGTGTGTGTACTCACCTAGTTGTACTCACATAGTTGTGCTTGCGGGGGTTGAGCTCTGGCTCTTTGGTCCCGCCTCTCAACCGTCAATCAACAGGTGTACAGATTCCTGAGCCTATTGGGCTCTATCATATCTACACTTGAAACTGTGCATGGAGTCAGCCTCCACCACATCACTTCCTAATGCATTCCATTTGTCAACCACTCTGACACTAAAAAAGTTCTTTCTAATATATCTGTGGCTCATTTGGGCGCTCAGTTTCCACCTGTGTCCCCTTGTGCGTGTGCCCCTTGTGTTAAATAGCCTGTCTTTATCTACCCTATCAATTCCCTTGAGAATCTTGAATGTGGTGATCATGTCCCCCCTAACTCTTCTGTCTTCCAGCGAAGTGAGGTTTAATTCCCGTAGTCTCTCCTCGTAGCTCATACCTCTCAGCTCGGGTACTAATCTGGTGGCAAATCTTTGAACCTTTTCCAGTTTAGTCTTATCCTTGACTAGATATGGACTTCATGCTGGGGCTGCATACTCCAGGATTGGCTTGACATATGTGGTATACAAAGTTCTGAATGATTCTTTACACAAATTTCTGAATGCCGTTCGTATGTTGGTAAGCCTGGCATATGCCGCTGATGTTATCCTCTTGATATGCGCTGCAGGAGACAGGTCTGGCGTGATATCAACTCCCAAGTCTTTTTCTTTCTCTGACTCCTGAAGAATTTCCTCTCCCAGATAATACCTTGTATTTGGCCTCCGGCTCCCTGTACCTATCTTCATTATATTACATTTGG
Source organism: Procambarus clarkii (assembly GCF_040958095.1). Classification (NCBI taxonomy): domain Eukaryota; kingdom Metazoa; phylum Arthropoda; class Malacostraca; order Decapoda; family Cambaridae; genus Procambarus; species Procambarus clarkii. The sequence goes on from NC_091200.1 coordinate 1,621,109, forward strand.
TTGGGTTAAACTCTAACAACCACTTGTTCGACCATTCTTGCAGTTTGTCTAGGTCTTCTTGAAGCCTCAAACAGTCCTCTTCTGTCTTAATCCTTCTCATAATTTTGGCATCGTCCGCAAACATTGAGAGAAATGAATCTATACCCTCCGGGAGATCATTTACATATATCAGAAACAAGATAGGACCGAGTACAGAGCCCTGTGGGACTCCACTGGTGACTTCACGCCAATCGGAGGTCTCACCCCTCACCGTAACTCTATGCTTCCTATTGCTTAGGTACTCCCTTATCCACTGGAGCACCTTACCAGCTACACCTGCCTGTCTCTCCAGCTTATGTACCAGCCTCTTATGCTGTACTGTGTCAAAGGTTTTCCGACAATGCAAGAAAATGCAGTCCGCCCAGCCCTCTCTTTCATGCTTAATCTGTGTTACCTGGTCATAGAATTCTATTAAGCCAGTCAGGGCAAGATTTACCCTCCCTGAACCCATGTTGTCGATTTGTCACGAAGTCCCTTCTCTCCAGATGTGCTACCAGTTTTTTTCTCACGATCTTTTCCATCACCTTGCATGGTATACAAGTTAAGGACACTGGCCTGTAGTTCAGTGCCTCTTGCCTGTCGCCCTTTTTGTATATTGGGACCACATTCGCCGTCTTCCATATTTCTGGTAGGTCTCCCGTCTCCAGTGACCTACTATACACTATGGAGAGTGGCAAGCAAAGTGCCTCTGCACACTCTTTCAGTACCCATGGCGAGATCCCGTCTGGACCAACAGCCTTTCTAACTTCCAGGTCCAGCAGGTGTCACTTGACCTCCTCTCTCGTAATTTCAAACTCTTCCAAGGCCGCCTTGTTTACTTCCCTTTCTCCTAGCACAGTGACCTCACCTTGTTCTGTTGTGAAGACCTCTTGGAACCTCTTGTTGAGTTCATCACACACCTCTTTGTCATTCTCTGTATACCTGTCCTCGCCTGTTCTAAGTTTCACTACCTGTTCTTTCACTGTTGTTTTCCTTCTGATATGACTGTGGAGTAGCTTTGGTTCGGTCTTGGCTTTGTTTGCTATATCATTTTCATAACTTTTCTCTGCTTCTCTTCTCACCCTGACATACTCATTCCTGGTTCTCTGGTATCTCTCTCTGCTTTCTGGTGTTCTGTTATTCCGGAAGTTCCTCCACGCCATTTTGTTCAGTACCTTTGCTTCCATACATGCCCTATTATACCATGGATTCTTCTTTTGCTTCTCGGATTTTTCCTTTTGGGCCGGGATGTATCTGCTTACTGCCTCCTGACACTTTTGGGTGACATAGTCCATCATATCTTGTACAGACTTAGCTCTGAGGTCTGTGTCCCAAGGTAGTTCCCTCAGGAAGCTTCTCATCTCCTCATAATTTCCCTTTCGGTATGCCAGCCTTTTGTTTCCTAGTTTGTTTTTTTTTTGGGGGGGGGGTAATTCCTAGCTCTACCAGGTACTCAAAGTTCAAAACACTGTGATCACTCATTCCCAAGGGCGCTTCCATCTTGACTTCCCTTATATCCCACTCATTTAGGGTAAATATCAGATCAAGCATTGCTGGTTCATCCTCTCCTCTCATTCTTGTTGGATCCTTGACGTGCTGGCTTAGAAAGTTTCTTGTTGCCACGTCCAGCAGCTTAGCTCTCCATGTTTCTGGTCCTCCATGCGGGTCTCTGTTCTCCCAATCTATCTTCCCTTGGTTGAAGTCTCCCATGATTAGTAGTCCAGATCCATTCCTGCTCGCAACAGAAGCTGCTCTCTCCATTATGTTAATGGTGGCCATATTGTTTCTATCATATTCCTGTCTGGGTCTTTTGTCATTTGGTGGTGGATTATATATGACTACGACTATAATTTTTTGCCCTCCAGTTGTTATTGTTCCTATTATGTAGTCACTGAAACCTTCACATCCCTGAACAACCAACTCCTCGAAATCCTAGACTTTTCTTACCAGCAGAGCTACACCACCCCCACCTCTTCCTTCTCTCTCTTTCCTCATAACATAAAAGTCCTGTGGGAACACTGCATTTGTTATTGGTCTCGTCAGCTTTGTTTCTGTGAGAGCTATTATGTCTGGGTTTTCCTCTAGTACCCATACTCCAAATTCATTTGCTTTATTTGTAATACTGTCTATGTTATTGTACATTGCCTTGAGGCTCACTTTCCTCTGTCCCTTCTCAAATCTCCTCCTTGGTGAATGTTCTGCTGGTGGAGGAGGAACAAATAGATGATTGAAAATGAAGTATTTAAGGTTATTATCTAATCAATTATGTGTTTGCATCATTTTTATCGTATATATAATGAATTAATACCCATAGACTGAAAATTCACAAAAACGTGGAAAAACGGCAAAATATTGCCTAATTCGATGATATTTTGTTTAAATCACATAAAGGAAAAAGAGATGATAAACGTCAAAATATTGCTAAATTCGATGATTTTTCGTACTAAACAAAATACAAGAAAACTTGCTTAAAATGCAATATTATGCGAAATTCTGAAATTTGAAGGCCAAATCACATATCGTGATACTACATGAAATAGTATCGAAATATTGGTAAAAATGAATATATTTACGTAATATCAACCTACATGATTAACGTGAAAAAGTCATTATTTTACCATATTTGAGGATTTTAACTTCAAATCATAGAGCGAGGTTTCGTATTATTAAGATCAAAGAAAAGACATATGACAATGTTGTTTCCAATACAAATGATAAAAAACAATGTGTTTTCATTAGAATTAACTAAAATGATTTTGATTTTCCGTTTATATTACCGATGGAAGATGTACACGTAAAACCGCTCTAATCCGGCTGAAACGTCGATATATGCAATAAAAACCGAACTTCTCCCCTTTTCAATATCTTACTCAGTATTTTAACGAGAAACAAAGGGTTGAATGAAAATGAAGTATTTAAGGTTAATTTCTAATCAATTATGTGTTTGCATCATTTTTATCGTATATTTATATTCGCAGTTTGAAATTACGAATTTTATACCGAAAATAAGCCAATTACTGAGAGCGGCGATGGGTCACAAATTGCCTAAACCCACCCTGCAGTTTTGAAAATATCCCAAACATCCCAAATTCGACTCTTGAACCATATTTTGGAGCTAAATTCTGGCTCTCTGCACGTATTCGCAGTTTGAAATTACGACTTTTTATACCGAATATATGCCAATTACTGGGATCAGCGATGGGTTTCCTTTTTCCCAAACCCTCCCTACAATTTTAAAAATATCACAAACATCCCAAATTCGACGCTTGAACCATAATTTGGAGCCAAATTCTGGCTCTCTGCACGTATTCGCAGTTTGAAATTACGACTTTTTATACAGAAAAAATGCCAATTACTGAAAGCGGCGATGGATCACGTTTTGCCCAAAACCTCCCTGAAGTTTTCAAAATATCCCAAACATCCCAAATTCGACGCTTGGGCCATATTAAGGATCCAAATTCTGGCTCTCTGCATTACTCGCAGTTTGAAATTACTAATTTTATACCGAAAATATGCCAATTACTGAGAGCGGCGATGGGTCACAGTTTGCCCAAACCCACCATGCAGTTTTGAAAATATCCTGAACATCCCAAATTCGACGCTTGAGCCATATTATGGCGCCAAATTCTGGCTCTCTGCACGTATTCGCAGTTTGAAATTAAGACTTTTTATACCGAATATATGCCAATTACTGGGATCAACGATGGATCACATTTTGCCCAAACCCTCCCTGCAGTTTTAAAAATATCACAAACATCCCAAATTCGACTATTGAACCATATTTTGGAGCCAAATTCTGGCTCTCTGCACGTATTCGCAGTTTGATATTACTACTTTTTATACCGAAAATATGCCAATTACTGAACGCGCCGATGTGTCACATTTTGCCCAAGTCCTCCCTGCAGTTTTAAAAATATCACAAACATCCCAAATTCGACCCTTGAACCATATTTTGGAGCCAAATTCTGGCTCTGTGCACGTATTCGCAGTTTGAAATTACGAATTTTTATACCGAAAATATACCAATTACTGAAAGCGTCGATGGGTCACATTTTGCCCAAACCCCTCTGCAGTTTTCGAAATATCCCAAACATCCCAAATTCGAGGCTTGAACCATATTTTGGAGCCAAATTCTGGATCTCTGCACGTATTCGCAGTATGAAATTACGACTTTTTATACCGAAAATATGCAAGTTACTGAAAGCGGCGATGGATGACATTTTGCCCAAGCCCTCTCTGCAGTTATCAAAATATCCCAAACGTCCCAAATTCGACGCTTGAGCCATATTTTGGAGCCAGATTCTGGCTCTCGGCACGTTTTTGCAGTTTGAAATTTCGAATTTTATACCGAAAATATGCCAATTACTGAGAGCGGCGATGGGTCACAGTTTGCCCAAATTCACCCTGCAGTTTTGAAAATATCTCAAACATCCCAAATTCGACTCTTGAGCCATATATTGGAATCAAACTCTGTCTCTCTGCACGTATTCGCAGTTTGAAATTACGAATTTTTATACCGAATATATGCCAATTCCTGGGATCAGCGATGGGTCACATTTTGCCCAAACTCTCCCTGCAGTTTCGAAAATATCACAAACATCCCAAATTCGACGCTTGAACCATATTTTGTAGCCAAATTCTGGCTCTTTGCACGTATTCGCAGTTTGAAATTACGAATTTTTATACCAAAATATGCCAATTACTGAACGCCCCGATGAGTCACATTTTGCCCAAACCCTCCCTGCAGTTTTCAAAATATCCCAAACATCCCAAATTTGACGCTTGAGCAATATTTTGGAGGCAAATTCTCGCTCTCTGCACGTATTCGCAGTTTGAAATTATGACTTTTTATACCGAATATATGCCAATTACTGGGATCAGCGATGGGTTTCCTTTTTCCCAAACCCTCCCTACAATTTTAAAAATATCACAAACATCCCAAATTCGACGCTTGAACCATAATTTGGAGCCAAATTCTGGCTCTCTGCACGTATTCGCAGTTTGAAATTACGACTTTTTATACAGAAAAAATGCCAATTACTGAAAGCGGCGATGGATCACGTTTTGCCCAAAACCTCCCTGAAGTTTTCAGAATATCCCAAACATCCCAAATTCGACGCTTGGGCCATATTAAGGATCCAAATTCTGGCTCTCTGCATTACTCGCAGTTTGAAATTACTAATTTTATACCGAAAATATGCCAATTACTGAGAGCGGCGATGGGTCACAGTTTGCCCAAACCCACCATGCAGTTTTGAAAATATCCTGAACATCCCAAATTCGACGCTTGAGCCATATTATGGCGCCAAATTCTGGCTCTCTGCACGTATTCGCAGTTTGAAATTAAGACTTTTTATACCGAATATATGCCAATTACTGGGATCAACGATGGATCACATTTTGCCCAAACCCTCCCTGCAGTTTTAAAAATATCACAAACATCCCAAATTCGACGCTTGAACCATATTTTGGAGCCAAATTCTGGTTCTCTGCACGTATTCGCAGTTTGATATTACGAATTTTTATACAGAAAAAATGAAAATTACTGAAAGCAGCGATGGATCACATTTTGCCCAAACCCTCCCTGCAGTTTCAAAATATCACAAACATCCCAAATTCGACGATTGAACCATATTTTGGAGCCAAATTCTGGCTCTCTGCACGTATTCGCAGTTTGATATTACTACTTTTTATACCGAAAATATGCCAATTACTGAACGCGCCGATGTGTCACATTTTGCCCAAGTCCTCCCTGCAGTTTTAAAAATATCACAAACATCCCAAATTCGACCCTTGAACCATATTTTGGAGCCAAATTCTGGCTCTCTGCACGTATTCGCAGTTTGAAATTACGAATTTTTATACCGAAAATATACCAATTACTGAAAGCGTCGATGGGTCACATTTTGCCCAAACCCCTCTGCAGTTTTCGAAATATCCCAAACATCCCAAATTCGAGGCTTGAACCATATTTTGGAGCCAAATTCTGGATCTCTGCACGTATTCGCAGTATGAAATTACGACTTTTTATACCGAAAATATGCAAGTTACTGAAAGCGGCGATGGATGACATTTTGCCCAAGCCCTCTCTGCAGTTATCAAAATATCCCAAACGTCCCAAATTCGACGCTTGAGCCATATTTTGGAGCCAGATTCTGGCTCTCGGCACGTTTTTGAAGTTTGAAATTTCGAATTTTATACCGAAAATATGCCAATTACTGAGAGCGGCGACGGGTCACAGTTTGCCCAAATTCACCCTGCAGTTTCGAAAATATCACAAACATCCCAAATTCGACGCTTGAACCATATTTTGTAGCCAAATTCTGGCTCTTTGCACGTATTCGCAGTTTGAAATTACGAATTTTTATACCAAAATATGCCAATTACTGAACGCCCCGATGAGTCACATTTTGCCCAAACCCTCCCTGCAGTTTTCAAAATATCCCAAACATCCCAAATTTGACGCTTGAGCAATATTTTGGAGGCAAATTCTCGCTCTCTGCACGTATTCGCAGTTTAAAATTACGATTTTTTTACCGAATATATGCCAATTACTGGGATCAGCGATGTGTCACATTTTGCCCAAACCCTCCCTGCAGTTTTAAAAATATCACAAACATCCCAAATTCGGCTCTTGAACCATATTTTCGAGCCAAATTCTGGCTTTCTGCACGTATTCGCCGTTTGAAATTACGACTTTTTATACAGAAAAAATGCCAATTACTGAAAGCAGCGATGGATCACATTTTGCCCAAATCATCCTTGCAGTTTTCAAAAAAAAAACAAACATCCCAAATTCGACGCTTGGGCCATATTAAGGAGCCAAATTTTGGCTCTCTGCATGTATTCGCAGTTGGAAATTACGAATTTTATACCGAAAATATCCCAATTACTGAGAGCGGCGATTGGTCACTGTTTGCCCAAACCCACCCTGCAGTTTTGAAAATATCCAAAACATCCCAAATTCGACGCTTGAGCCAAACTTTGGAGCCAAGTTCTGGCTCTCTGCACGTATTCGCAGTTTGAAATTACGACTTTTTATACCGAAAATATGCCGTTTACTGAACGCGCGATGAGTCACATTTTGCCAAACCCTCCTTGCAGTTTTCAAAATATCCCAAACATCCCAAATTCAACTATTGAGCAATTTTTTGTAGCCAAATTCTGGCTCTCTGCACGTATTCGCAGTTTGAAATTACGACTTTTTATACCGAATATATGCCAATTACTGGGATCAGCGATGCGTCACATTTTGCCCAAACCATCCCTGCAGTTTTAAAAATATCACAAACATCCCAAATTCGACGCTTGAACCATATTTTGGAGCCAAATTCTGGCTCTCTGCACGTATTCGCAGTATGAAATTACGACTTTTTATACCGAAAATATGCCAGTTACTGAAAGCGGCGATGGATCACATTTTGCCCAAACCCTCTCTGCAGTTTTCAAAATATCCCAAACATCCCAAATTCGACCCTTGAACCATATTTTGGAGCCAAATTCTGGCTCTCTGCACTTATTCGCAGTTTGAAATTACGACTTTTTATACCGAAAATATACCAATTACTGAAAGCGGCGATGGGTCACATTTGGTCCAAACCCCTCTGCAGTTTTCGAAATATCCCAAACATCCCAAATACGACCCTTGAGGAATATTTTGGAGCCAATTTCTGGCTCTCTGCACGTATTCGCAGTATGAAATTACGACTTTTTATACCGAAAATATGCCAGTTACTGAAAGCGGCGATGGATCACATTTTGCCCGAGCCCTCTCTGCAGTTTTCCAAATATCCCAAACGTCCCAAATTCGACGCTTCAGCCAAATTTTGGAGCCAAATTCTGGCTCTCGGCACGTTTTCTCAGTTTGAAATTACGAATTTTATACCGAAAATATGCCAATTACTGAGAGCAGCGATGGGTCACAGTTTGCCCAAATTCACCCTGCAGTTTTGAAAATATCTCAAACATCCCAAATTCGACTCTTGAGCCATATTTTGGAACCAAACTCTGGCTCTCTGCACGTATTCTCAGTTTGAAATTACGACTTTTTATACCGATTATATGCCAATTCCTGGGATCAGCGATGGGTCACATTTTGCCAAAACCCTCCCTGCAGTTTTAAAAATATCACAAACATCCCAAATTCGACGCTTGAACCATATTTTGGAGCCAAATTCTGGTTCTCTGCACGTATTCGCAGTTTGATATTACGAATTTTTATACAGAAAAAATGAAAATTACTGAAAGCAGCGATGGATCACATTTTGCCCAAACCCTCCCTGCAGTTTCAAAATATCACAAACATCCCAAATTCGACTATTGAACCATATTTTGGAGCCAAATTCTGGCTCTCTGCACGTATTCGCAGTTTGATATTACTACTTTTTATACCGAAAATATGCCAATTACTGAACGCGCCGATGTGTCACATTTTGCCCAAGTCCTCCCTGCAGTTTTAAAAATATCACAAACATCCCAAATTCGACCCTTGAACCATATTTTGGGGCCAAATTCTGGCTCTCTGCACGTATTCGCAGTTTGAAATTACGAATTTTTATACCGAAAATATACCAATTACTGAAAGCGTCGATGGGTCACATTTTGCCCAAACCCCTCTGCAGTTTTCGAAATATCCCAAACATCCCAAATTCGAGGCTTGAACCATATTTTGGAGCCAAATTCTGGATCTCTGCACGTATTCGCAGTATGAAATTACGACTTTTTATACCGAAAATATGCAAGTTACTGAAAGCGGCGATGGATGACATTTTGCCCAAGCCCTCTCTGCAGTTATCAAAATATCCCAAACGTCCCAAATTCGACGCTTGAGCCATATTTTGGAGCCAGATTCTGGCTCTCGGCACGTTTTTGCAGTTTGAAATTTCGAATTTTATACCGAAAATATGCCAATTACTGAGAGCGGCGATGGGTCACAGTTTGCCCAAATTCACCCTGCAGTTTTGAAAATATCTCAAACATCCCAAATTCGACTCTTGAGCCATATATTGGAATCAAACTCTGTCTCTCTGCACGTATTCGCAGTTTGAAATTACGAATTTTTATACCGAATATATGCCAATTCCTGGGATCAGCGATGGGTCACATTTTGCCCAAACTCTCCCTGCAGTTTCGAAAATATCACAAACATCCCAAATTCGACGCTTGAACCATATTTTGTAGCCAAATTCTGGCTCTTTGCACGTATTCGCAGTTTGAAATTACGAATTTTTATACCAAAATATGCCAATTACTGAACGCCCCGATGAGTCACATTTTGCCCAAACCCTCCCTGCAGTTTTCAAAATATCCCAAACATCCCAAATTTGACGCTTGAGCAATATTTTGGAGGCAAATTCTCGCTCTCTGCACGTATTCGCAGTTTGAAATTATGACTTTTTATACCGAATATATGCCAATTACTGGGATCAGCGATGGGTTTCGTTTTTCCCAAACCCTCCCTACAATTTTAAAAATATCACAAACATCCCAAATTCGACGCTTGAACCATAATTTGGAGCCAAATTCTGGCTCTCTGCACGTATTCGCAGTTTGAAATTACGACTTTTTATACAGAAAAAATGCCAATTACTGAAAGCGGCGATGGATCACGTTTTGCCCAAAACCTCCCTGAAGTTTTCAGAATATCCCAAACATCCCAAATTCGACGCTTGGGCCATATTAAGGATCCAAATTCTGGCTCTCTGCATTACTCGCAGTTTGAAATTACTAATTTTATACCGAAAATATGCCAATTACTGAGAGCGGCGATGGGTCACAGTTTGCCCAAACCCACCATGCAGTTTTGAAAATATCCTGAACATCCCAAATTCGACGCTTGAGCCATATTATGGCGCCAAATTCTGGCTCTCTGCACGTATTCGCAGTTTGAAATTAAGACTTTTTATACCGAATATATGCCAATTACTGGGATCAACGATGGATCACATTTTGCCCAAACCCTCCCTCCAGTTTTAAAAATATCACAAACATCCCAAATTCGACGCTTGAACCATATTTTGGAGCCAAATTCTGGTTCTCTGCACGTATTCGCAGTTTGATATTACGAATTTTTATACAGAAAAAATGAAAATTACTGAAAGCAGCGATGGATCACATTTTGCCCAAACCCTCCCTGCAGTTTCAAAATATCACAAACATCCCAAATTCGACGATTGAACCATATTTTGGAGCCAAATTCTGGCTCTCTGCACGTATTCGCAGTTTGATATTACTACTTTTTATACCGAAAATATGCCAATTACTGAACGCGCCGATGTGTCACATTTTGCCCAAGTCCTCCCTGCAGTTTTAAAAATATCACAAACATCCCAAATTCGACCCTTGAACCATATTTTGGAGCCAAATTCTGGCTCTCTGCACGTATTCGCAGTTTGAAATTACGAATTTTTATACCGAAAATATACCAATTACTGAAAGCGTCGATGGGTCACATTTTACCCAAACCCCTCTGCAGTTTTCGAAATATCCCAAACATCCCAAATTCGAGGCTTGAACCATATTTTGGAGCCAAATTCTGGATCTCTGCACGTATTCGCAGTATGAAATTACGACTTTTTATACCGAAAATATGCAAGTTACTGAAAGCGGCGATGGATGACATTTTGCCCAAGCCCTCTCTGCAGTTATCAAAATATCCCAAACGTCCCAAATTCGACGCTTGAGCCATATTTTGGAGCCAGATTCTGGCTCTCGGCACGTTTTTGCAGTTTGAAATTTCGAATTTTATACCGAAAATATGCCAATTACTGAGAGCGGCGACGGGTCACAGTTTGCCCAAATTCACCCTGCAGTTTCGAAAATATCACAAACATCCCAAATTCGACGCTTGAACCATATTTTGTAGCCAAATTCTGGCTCTTTGCACGTATTCGCAGTTTGAAATTACGAATTTTTATACCAAAATATGCCAATTACTGAACGCCCCGATGAGTCACATTTTGCCCAAACCCTCCCTGCAGTTTTCAAAATATCCCAAACATCCCAAATTTGACGCTTGAGCAATATTTTGGAGGCAAATTCTCGCTCTCTGCACGTATTCGCAGTTTAAAATTACGATTTTTTTACCGAATATATGCCAATTACTGGGATCAGCGATGTGTCACATTTTGCCCAAACCCTCCCTGCAGTTTTAAAAATATCACAAACATCTCAAATTCGGCTCTTGAACCATATTTTCGAGCCAAATTCTGGCTTTCTGCACGTATTCGCAGTTTGAAATTAAGACTTTTTATACAGAAAAAATGCCAATTACTGAAAGCAGCGATGGATCACATTTTGCCCAAATCCTCCTTGCAGTTTTCAAAATAAACCCAAACATCCCAAATTCGACGCTTGGGCCATATTAAGGAGCCAAATTTTGGCTCTCTGCATGTATTCGCAGTTGGAAATTACGAATTTTATACCGAAAATATCCCAATTACTGAGAGCGGCGATTGGTCACTGTTTGCCCAAACCCACCCTGCAGTTTTGAAAATATCCAAAACATCCCAAATTCGACGCTTGAGCCAAACTTTGGAGGCAAGTTCTGGCTCTCTGCACGTATTCGCAGTTTGAAATTACGACTTTTTATACCGAAAATATGCCGGTTACTGAACGCGCGATGAGTCACATTTTGCCAAACCCTCCTTGCAGTTTTCAAAATATCCCAAACATCCCAAATTCAACTATTGAGCAATATTTTGTAGCCAAATTCTGGCTCTCTGCACGTATTCGCAGTTTGAAATTACGACTTTTTATACCGAATATATGCCAATTACTGGGATCAGCGATGCGTCACATTTTGCCCAAACCCTCTCTGCAGTTTTCAAAATATCCCAAACATCCCAAATTCGACCCTTGAACCATATTTTGGAGCCAAATTCTGGCTCTCTACACGTATTCGCAGTATGAAATTACGACTTTTTATACCGAAAATATGCCAGTTACTGAAAGCGGCGATGGATCACATTTTGCCCAAACCCTCTCTGCAGTTTTCAAAATATCCCAAACATCCCAAATTCGACCCTTGAACCATATTTTGGAGCCAAATTCTGGCTCTCTGCACTTATTCGCAGTTTGAAATTACGACTTTTTATACCGAAAATATACCAATTACTGAAAGCGGCGATGGGTCACATTTTGTCCAAACCCCTCTGCAGTTTTCGAAATATCCCAAACATCCCAAATACGACCCTTGAGGAATATTTTGGAGCCAATTTCTGGCTCTCTGCACGTATTCGCAGTATGAAATTACGACTTTTTATACCGAAAATATGCCAGTTACTGAAAGCGGCGATGGATTACATTTTGCCCGAGCCCTCTCTGCAGTTTTCCAAATATCCCAAACGTCCCAAATTCGACGCTTGAGCCAAATTTTGGAGCCAAATTCTGGCTCTCGGCATGTTTTCTCAGTTTGAAATTACGAATTTTATACCGAAAATATGCCAATTACTGAGAGCAGCGATGGGTCACAGTTTGCCCAAATTCACCCTGCAGTTTTGAAAATATCTCAAACATCCCAAATTCGACTCTTGAGCCATATTTTGGAACCAAACTCTGGCTCTCTGCACGTATTCTCAGTTTGAAATTACGACTTTTTATACCGATTATATGCCAATTCCTGGGATCAGCGATGGGTCACATTTTGCCAAAACCCTCCCTGCAGTTTTAAAAATATCAGAAACATCCCAAATTCGACTCTTGAACCATATTTTGGAGCCAAATTCTGGCTCTCTGCACGTATTCGCAGTTTGAAATTACGACTTTTTTATACAGAAAAAATGTCAATTACTGAAAGCGGCGATGGATCACATTTTGCGCAAAACCTCCTTGAAGTTTTCAAAATATCCCAAACATCCCAAATTCGACGCTTGGGCCGTATTAAGGAGCCAAATTCTTGCTCTCTGCATGTATTCGCAGTTTGAAATTACGAATTTTATACCGAAAATATGCCAATTACTGAGAGCGGCGATGGGTCACAGTTTGCCCAAACCCACCCTGTAGTTTTGAAAATATCCCAAACATCCCAAGTTCGACGCTTGAGCCATATTTTTGGCGCCAAATTCTGGCTCTCTGCACGTATTCGCAGTTTGAAATTACGACTTTTTATATCGAAAATATGCCAATTACTGAACGCGCCGATGAGTCACATTTTGCCCAAACCCTCCCTGCAGTTTTGAAAATATCTCAAACATCCCAAATTCGACTCTTGAGCCATATTTTGGAACCAAACTCTGGCTCTCTGCACGTATTCGCAGTTTGAAATTACGACTTTTTATACCGAATATATGCCAATTCCTGGGATCAGCGATGGGTCACATTTTGACCAAACCTTCCCTGCAGTTTTAAAAATATCAGAAACATCCCAAATTCGACTCTTGAACAATATTTTGGAGACAAATTCTGGCTCTCTGCACTTATTCACAGTTTGAAATTACGACTTTTTATACAGAAAAAATGCCAATTACTGAAAGCGGCGATGGATCACATTTTGCGCAAAACCTCCCTGAAGTTTTCAAAATATCCCAAACATCCCAAATTCGACGCTTGGGCCGTATTAAGGATCCAAATTCTGGCTCTCTGCATGTATTCGCAGTTTGAAGTTACGAATTTTATACCGAAAATATGCCAATTACTGAGAGCGGCGATGGGTCACAGTTTGCCCAAACCCACCCTGCAGTTTTGAAAATATCCCAAACATCTCAAGTTCGACGCTTGAGCCATATTTTGGGGCAAAATTCTGGCTCTCTGCACGTATTCGCAGTTTGAAATTACGACTTTTTATATCGAAAATATGCCAATTACTGAACGCGCCGATTAGTCACATTATGCCCAAACCCTCCCTGCAGTTTTCAAAATATCCCAAACATCCCAAATTCAACTATGAAACAATATTTTGGAGGCAAATTCTGGCTCTCTGCACGTATTCGTAGTTTGAAATTTCGACTTTTTATACCGAATATATGCCAATTACTGGGATCAGCGATGGGTCACATTTTGCCCAAACCCTCCCTGCAGTTTTAAAAATATCACAAACATCCCAAATTCGACGTTTGAACCATATTTTGGAGCCAAATTCTGGCACTCTGCATGTATTCGCAGTTTAATATTACGACTTTTTATACAGAAAAAATGCCAATTACTGAGAGCGGCGATGGATCACATTTTGCCCAAAACCTTCCTGAAGTTTTCAAAGTATCCCAAACATCCCAAATTTGACGCTTGGGCCATATTAAGGAGCCAAATTCTGGCTCTCTGCATGTATTCGCAGTTTGAAATTACGAATTTTATACCAAAAATATACCAATTACTGAAAGCAGCGATGGGTAACATTTTGTCAAAACCCCTCTGCAGTTTTCGAAATATCCCAAACATCCCAAATACGATCCTTGAGGAATATTTTGGAGCCAATTTCTGGCTCTCTGCACGTATTCGCAGTATGAAATTACGACTTTTTATACCGAAAATATGCCAGTTACTGAAAGCGGCGATGGATCACATTTTGCCCGAGCCCTCTCTGCAGTTTTCCAAATATCCCAAACGTCCCAAATTCGACGCTTGAGCCAAATTTTGGAGCCAAATTCTGGCTCTCGGCACGTTTTCTCAGTTTGAAATTGCGAATTTTATACCGAAAATATGCCAATTACTGAGAGCAGCGATGGGTCACAGTTTGCCCAAATTCACCCTGCAGTTTTGAAAATATCTCAAACATCCCAAATTCGACTCTTGAGCCATATTTTGGAACCAAACTCTGGCTCTCTGCACGTATTCTCAGCTTGAAATTACGAATTTTATACCGAAAATATGCCAATTACTGAGAGCAGCGATGGGTCACAGTTTGCCCAAATTCACCCTGCAGTTTTGAAAATATCTCAAACATCCCAAATTCGACTCTTGAGCCATATTTTGGAACCAAACTCTGGCTCTCTGCACGTATTCTCAGTTTGAAATTACGACTTTTTATACCGATTATATGCCAATTCCTGGGATCAGCGATGGGTCACATTTTGCCAAAACCCTCCCTGCAGTTTTAAAAATATCAGAAACATCCCAAATTCGACTCTTGAACCATATTTTGGAGCCAAATTCTGGCTCTCTGCACGTATTCGCAGTTTGAAATTACGACTTTTTTATACAGAAAAAATGTCAATTACTGAAAGCGGCGATGGATCACATTTTGCGCAAAACCTCCTTGAAGTTTTCAAAATATCCCAAACATCCCAAATTCGACGCTTGGGCCGTATTAAGGAGCCAAATTCTTGCTCTCTGCATGTATTCGCAGTTTGAAATTACGAATTTTATACCGAAAATATGCCAATTACTGAGAGCGGCGATGGGTCACAGTTTGCCCAAACCCACCCTGTAGTTTTGAAAATATCCCAAACATCCCAAGTTCGACGCTTGAGCCATATTTTTGGCGCCAAATTCTGGCTCTCTGCACGTATTCGCAGTTTGAAATTACGACTTTTTATATCGAAAATATGCCAATTACTGAACGCGCCGATGAGTCACATTTTGCCCAAACCCTCCCTGCAGTTTTGAAAATATCTCAAACATCCCAAATTCGACTCTTGAGCCATATTTTGGAACCAAACTCTGGCTCTCTGCACGTATTCGCAGTTTGAAATTACGACTTTTTATACCGAATATATGCCAATTCCTGGGATCAGCGATGGGTCACATTTTGACCAAACCTTCCCTGCAGTTTTAAAAATATCAGAAACATCCCAAATTCGACTCTTGAACCATATTTTGGAGACAAATTCTGGCTCTCTGCACTTATTCACAGTTTGAAATTACGACTTTTTATACAGAAAAAATGCCAATTACTGAAAGCGGCGATGGATCACATTTTGCTCAAAACCTCCCTGAAGTTTTCAAAATATCCCAAACATCCCAAATTCGACGCTTGGGCCGTATTAAGGATCCAAATTCTGGCTCTCTGCATGTATTCGCAGTTTGAAGTTACGAATTTTATACCGAAAATATGCCAATTACTGAGAGCGGCGATGGGTCACAGTTTGCCCAAACCCACCCTGCAGTTTTGAAAATATCCCAAATATCCCAAATTTGACGCTTCAGCCATATTTTGGCGCAAAATTCTGGCTCTCTGCACGTATTCGCAGTTTGAAATTACGACTTTTTATACCGAAAATATTCCAATTACTGATCGCGCCGATGAGTCACATTTTGCCCAAACCCTCCCTGCAGTTTTCAAAATATCCCAAACATCCCAAATTCAACTATGGAGCAATATTTTGGAGGCAATTTCTGGCTCTCTGCACGTATTCGTAGTTTGAAATTTCGACTTTTTATACCGAATATATGCCAATTACTGGGATCAGCGATGGGTCACATTTTGCCCAAACCCTCCCTGCAGTTTTAAAAATATCACAAACATCCCAAATTCGACGTTTGAACCATATTTTGGAGCCAAATTCTGGCTCTCTGCATGTATTCGCAGTTTAATATTACGACTTTTTATACAGAAAAAATGCCAATTACTGAGAGCGGCGATGGATCACATTTTGCCCAAACCCTCTCTGCAGTTTTCAAAATATCCCAAACATCCCAAATTCGACCCTTGAACCATATTTTGGAGCCAAGTTCTGGCTCTCTGCACTTATTCGCAGTTTGAAATTACGACTTTTTATACCGAAAATATACCAATTACTGAAAGCAGCGATGGGTAACATTTTGTCAAAACCCCTCTGCAGTTTTCGAAATATCCCAAACATCCCAAATACGATCCTTGAGGAATATTTTGGAGCCAATTTCTGGCTCTCTGCACGTATTCGCAGTATGAAATTACGACTTTTTATACCGAAAATATGCCAGTTACTGAAAGAGGCGATGGATCACATTTTGCCCGAGCCCTCTCTGCAGTTTTCCAAATATCCCAAACGTCCCAAATTCGACGCTTGAGCCAAATTTTGGAGCCAAATTCTGGCTCTCGGCACGTTTTCTCAGTTTGAAATTGCGAATTTTATACCGAAAATATGCCAATTACTGAGAGCAGCGATGGGTCACAGTTTGCCCAAATTCACCCTGCAGTTTTGAAAATATCTCAAACATCCCAAATTCGACTCTTGAGCCATATTTTGGAACCAAACTCTGGCTCTCTGCACGTATTCTCAGTTTGAAATTACGAATTTTATACCGAAAATATGCCAATTACTGAGAGCGGCGATGGGTCACAGTTTGCCCAAACCCACCCTGTAGTTTTGAAAATATCCCAAACATCCCAAGTTCGACGCTTGAGCCATATTTTTGGCGCCAAATTCTGGCTCTCTGCACGTATTCGCAGTTTGAAATTACGATTTTTTATATCGAAAATATGCCAATTACTGAACGCGCCGATGAGTCACATTTTGCCCAAACCCTCCCTGCAGTTTTGAAAATATCTCAAACATCCCAAATTCGAAATTACGACTTTTTATACCGAATATATGCCAATTCCTGGGATCAGCAATGGGTCACATTTTGCCCAAACCTTCCCTGCAGTTTTAAAAATATCAGAAACATCCCAAATTCGACTCTTGAACCATATTTTGGAGCCAAATTCTGGCTCTCTGCACGTATTCACAGTTTGAAATTACGACTTTTTATACAGAAAAAATGCCAATTACTGAAAGCGGCGATGGATCACATTTTGCGCAAAACCTCCCTGAAGTTTTCAAAATATCCCAAACATCCCAAATTCAACGCTTGGGCCGTATTAAGGATCCAAATTCTGGCTCTCTGCACGTATTCGCAGTTTGAAATTACGACTTTTTATATCGAAAATATGCCATTTACTGAACGCGCCGATTAGTCACATTACGCCCAAACCCTCCCTGCAGTTTTCAAAATATCCCAAACATCCCAAATTCAACTATGAAGCAATATTTTGGAGGCAAATTCTGGCTCTCTGCACGTATTCGTAGTTTGAAATTTCGACTTTTTATACCGAATATATGCCAATTACTGGGATCAGCGATGGGTCACATTTTGCCCAAACCCTCCCTGCAGTTTTAAAAATATCACAAACATCCCAAATTCGACGTTTGAACCATATTTTGGAGCCAAATTCTGGCACTCTGCATGTATTCGCAGTTTAATATTACGACTTTTTATACAGAAAAAATGCCAATTACTGAGAGCGGCGATGGATCACATTTTGCCCAAAACCTTCCTGAAGTTTTCAAAGTATCCCAAACATCCCAAATTTGACGCTTGGGCCATATTAAGGAGCCAAATTCTGGCTCTCTGCACGTATTCGCAGTTTGAAATTACGACTTTTTATACCGAAAATATTCCAATTACTGATCGCGCCGATGAGTCAGATTTTGCCCAAACCCTCCCTGCAGTTTTCAAAATATTCCAAACATCCCAAATTCAACTATGGAGCAATATTTTGGAGGCAATTTCTGGCTCTCTGCACGTATTCGTAGTTTGAAATTTCGACTTTTTATACCGAATATATGCCAATTACTGGGATCAGCGATGGGTCACATTTTGCCCAAACCCTCCCTGCAGTTTTAAAAATATCACAAACATCCCAAATTCGACGTTTGAACCATATTTTGGAGCCAAATTCTGGCTCTCTGCATGTATTCGCAGTTTAATATTACGACTTTTTATACAGAAAAAATGCCAATTACTGAGAGCGGCGATGGATCACATTTTGCCCAAACCCTCTCTGCAGTTTTCAAAATATCCCAAACATCCCAAATTCGACCCTTGAACCATATTTTGGAGCCAAGTTCTGGCTCTCTGCACTTATTCGCAGTTTGAAATTACGACTTTTTATACCGAAAATATACCAATTACTGAAAGCAGCGATGGGTAACATTTTGTCAAAACCCCTCTGCAGTTTTCGAAATATCCCAAACATCCCAAATACGATCCTTGAGGAATATTTTGGAGCCAATTTCTGGCTCTCTGCACGTATTCGCAGTATGAAATTACGACTTTTTATACCGAAAATATGCCAGTTACTGAAAGAGGCGATGGATCACATTTTGCCCGAGCCCTCTCTGCAGTTTTCCAAATATCCCAAACGTCCCAAATTCGACGCTTGAGCCAAATTTTGGAGCCAAATTCTGGCTCTCGGCACGTTTTCTCAGTTTGAAATTGCGAATTTTATACCGAAAATATGCCAATTACTGAGAGCAGCGATGGGTCACAGTTTGCCCAAATTCACCCTGCAGTTTTGAAAATATCTCAAACATCCCAAATTCGACTCTTGAGCCATATTTTGGAACCAAACTCTGGCTCTCTGCACGTATTCTCAGTTTGAAATTACGAATTTTATACCGAAAATATGCCAATTACTGAGAGCGGCGATGGGTCACAGTTTGCCCAAACCCACCCTGTAGTTTTGAAAATATCCCAAACATCCCAAGTTCGACGCTTGAGCCATATTTTTGGCGCCAAATTCTGGCTCTCTGCACGTATTCGCAGTTTGAAATTACGATTTTTTATATCGAAAATATGCCAATTACTGAACGCGCCGATGAGTCACATTTTGCCCAAACCCTCCCTGCAGTTTTGAAAATATCTCAAACATCCCAAATTCGAAATTACGACTTTTTATACCGAATATATGCCAATTCCTGGGATCAGCAATGGGTCACATTTTGCCCAAACCTTCCCTGCAGTTTTAAAAATATCAGAAACATCCCAAATTCGACTCTTGAACCATATTTTGGAGCCAAATTCTGGCTCTCTGCACGTATTCACAGTTTGAAATTACGACTTTTTATACAGAAAAAATGCCAATTACTGAAAGCGGCGATGGATCACATTTTGCGCAAAACCTCCCTGAAGTTTTCAAAATATCCCAAACATCCCAAATTCAACGCTTGGGCCGTATTAAGGATCCAAATTCTGGCTCTCTGCACGTATTCGCAGTTTGAAATTACGACTTTTTATATCGAAAATATGCCATTTACTGAACGCGCCGATTAGTCACATTACGCCCAAACCCTCCCTGCAGTTTTCAAAATATCCCAAACATCCCAAATTCAACTATGAAGCAATATTTTGGAGGCAAATTCTGGCTCTCTGCACGTATTCGTAGTTTGAAATTTCGACTTTTTATACCGAATATATGCCAATTACTGGGATCAGCGATGGGTCACATTTTGCCCAAACCCTCCCTGCAGTTTTAAAAATATCACAAACATCCCAAATTCGACGTTTGAACCATATTTTGGAGCCAAATTCTGGCACTCTGCATGTATTCGCAGTTTAATATTACGACTTTTTATACAGAAAAAATGCCAATTACTGAGAGCGGCGATGGATCACATTTTGCCCAAAACCTTCCTGAAGTTTTCAAAGTATCCCAAACATCCCAAATTTGACGCTTGGGCCATATTAAGGAGCCAAATTCTGGCTCTCTGCACGTATTCGCAGTTTGAAATTACGACTTTTTATACCGAAAATATTCCAATTACTGATCGCGCCGATGAGTCAGATTTTGCCCAAACCCTCCCTGCAGTTTTCAAAATATTCCAAACATCCCAAATTCAACTATGGAGCAATATTTTGGAGGCAAATTCTGGCTCTCTGCACGTATTCGTAGTTTGAAATTTCGACTTTTTATACCGAATATATATCAATTACAGGGATCAACGATGGGTCACATTTTGCCCAAACCCTCCCTGCAGTTTTAAAAATATCACAAACATCCCAAATTCGACGTTTGAACCATATTTTGGAGCCAAATTCTGGCACTCTGCATGTATTCGCAGTTTAATATTACGACTTTTTATACAGAAAAAATGCCAATTACTGAGAGCGGCGATGGATCACATTTTGCCCAAAACCTTCCTGAAGTTTTCAAAGTATCCCAAACATCCCAAATTTGACGCTTGGACCATATTAAGGAGCCAAATTCTGGCTCTCTGCAATTATTCGCAGTTTGAAATTACGAATTTTATACCAAAAATATGCCAATTACTGAGAGCGGCGATGGGTCACAGTTTGCCCAATCCCACCCTGAAGTTTTGAAAATATCCCAAACATCCCAAGTTTGACGCTTCAGCTATATTTTGGCGCCAAATTCTGGCTCTCTGCACGTATTCGCAGTTTGAAATTACGACTTTTTATACCGAAAATATTCCAATTACTGATCGCGCCGATGAGTCACATTTTGCCCAAACCCTCCCTGCAGTTTTCAAAATATCCCAAACATCCCAAATTCAACTATGGAGCAATATTTTGGAGGCAAATTCTGGCTCTCTGCACGTATTCGTAGTTTGAAATTTCGAATTTTTATACCGAATATATGCCAATTACTGGGATCAGCGATGGGTCACATTTTGCCCAAACCCTCCCTGCAGTTTTAAAAATATCACAAACAACCCAAATTCGACGTTTGAACCATATTTTGGAGCCAAATTCTGGCTCTCTGCATGTATTCGCAGTTTAATATTACGACTTTTTATACAGAAAAAATGCCAATTACTGAGAGCGGCGATGGATCACATTTTGCCCAAACCCTCTCTGCAGTTTTCAAAATATCCCAAACATCCCAAATTCGACCCCTTGGACCATATTTTGGAGCCAAATTCTGGCTCTCTGCACTTATTCGCAGTTTGAAATTACGACTTTTTATACCGAAAATATACCAATTACTGAAAGCGGCGATGGGTCACATTTTGTCCAAACCCCTCTGCAGTTTTCGAAATATCCCAAACATCCCAAATACGACCCTTGAGGAATATTTTGGAGCCAATTTCTGGCTCTCTGCACGTATTCGCAGTATGAAATTACGACTTTTTATACCGAAAATATGCCAGTTACTGAAAGCGGCGATGGATCACATTTTGCCCGAGCCCTCTCTGCAGTTTTCCAAATATCCCAAACGTCCCAAATTCGACGCTTGAGCCAAATTTTGGAGCCAAATTCTGGCTCTCGGCACGTTTTTCTCAGTTTGAAATTACGAATTTTATACCGAAAATATGCCAATTACTGAGAGCAGCGATGGGTCACAGTTTGCCCAAATTCACCCTGCAGTTTGAAAATATCTCAAACATCCCAAATTCGACTCTTGAGCCATATTTTGGACCCAAACTCTGGCTATCTGCACGTATTCTCAGTTTGAAATTACGACTTTTTATACCGAATTATATGCCAATTCCTGGGATCAGCGATAGGTCACATTTTGCCAAAACCCTCCCTGCAGTTTTAAAAATATCAGAAACATCCCCAATTCGACTCTTGAACCATATTTTGGAGCCAAATTCTGGCTCTCTGCACGTATTCGCAGTTGAAATTACGACTTTTTATACAGAAAATATGCCAATTACTGAAAGCGGCGATGGATCACATTTTGCGCAAAACCTCCCTGAAGTTTTCAAAATATCCCAAACATCCCAAATTCGACGCTTGGGCCGTATTAAGGAGCCAAATTCTGGCTCTCTGCATGTATTCGCAGTTTGAAATTACGAATTTTATACCGAAAATATGCCAATTACTGAGAGCGGCGATGGGTCACAGTTTGCCCAAACCCACCCTGTAGTTTTGAAAATATCCCAAACATCCCAAGTTCGACGCTTGAGCCATATTTTTTGGCGCCAAATTCTGGCTCTCTGCACGTATTCGCAGTTTGAAATTACGACTTTTTATATCGAAAATATGCCAATTACTGAACGCGCCGATGAGTCACATTTTGCCCAAACCCTCCCTGCAGTTTTGAAAATATCTCAAACATCCAAATTCGACTCTTGAGCCATATTTTGGAACCAAACTCTGGCTCTCTGCACGTATTCTCAGTTTGAAATTACGACTTTTTATACCGAATATATGCCAATTCCTGGGATCAGCAATGGGTCACATTTTGCCCAAACCTTCCCTGCAGTTTTAAAAATATCAGAAACATCCCAAATTCGACTCTTGAACCATATTTTGGAGCCAAATTCTGGCTCTCTGCACGTATTCACAGTTTGAAATTACGACTTTTTATACAGAAAAAATGCCAATTACTGAAAGCGGCGATGGATCACATTTTGCGCAAAACCTCCCTGAAGTTTTCAAAATATCCCAAACATCCCAAATTCGACGCTTGGGCCGTATTAAGGATCCAAATTCTGGCTCTCTTGCATGTATTCGCAGTTTGAAGTTACGAATTTATACCGAAAATATGCCAATTACTGAAAGCGGCGATGGGTCACAGTTTGCCCAAACCCACCCTGCAGTTTTGAAAATATCCCAAACATCTCAAGTTCGACGCTTGAGCCATATTTTGGGGCAAAATTCTGGCTCTCTGCACGTATTCGCAGTTTGAAATTACGACTTTTTATATCGAAAATATGCCATTTACTGAACGCGCCGATTAGTCACATTATGCCCAAACCCTCCCTGCAGTTTTCAAAATATCCCAAACATCCCAAATTCAACTATGAAGCAATATTTTGGAGGCAAATTCTGGCTCTCTGCACGTATTCGTAGTTTGAAATTTCGACTTTTTATACCGAATATATGCCAATTACTGGATCAGCGATGGGTCACATTTTGCCCAAACCCTCCCTGCAGTTTTAAAAATATCACAAACATCCCAAATTCGACGTTTGAACCATATTTTGGAGCCAAATTCTGGCACTCTGCATGTATTCCCAGTTTAATATTACGACTTTTTATACAGAAAAAATGCCAATTACTGAGAGCGGCGATGGATCACATTTTGCCCAAAACCTTCCTGAAGTTTTCAAAGTATCCCAAACATCCCAAATTTGACGCTTGGGCCATATTAAGGAGCCAAATTCTGGCTCTCAGCATGTATTCGCAGTTTGAAATTACGAATTTTATACCAAAAATATGCCAATTACTGAGAACGGCGATGGGTCACAGTTTGCCCAAACCCACCCTGCAGTTTTGAAAATATCCCAAACATCCCAAGTTTGACGCTTCAGCCATATTTTGGCGCCAAATTCTGGCTCTCTGCACGTATTCGCAGTTTGAAATTACGACTTTTTATACCGAAAATATTCCAATTACTGATCGCGCCGATGAGTCAGATTTTGCCCAAACCCTCCCTGCAGTTTTCAAAATATCCCAAACATCCCAAATTCAACTATGGAGCAATATTTTGGAGGCAAATTCTGGCTTTCTGCACGTATTCGTAGTTTGAAATTTCGACTTTTTATACCGAATATATGCCAATTACTGGGATCAACGATGGGTCACATTTTTGCCCAAACCCTCCCTGCAGTTTTAAAAATATCACAAACATCCCAAATTCGACGTTTGAACCATATTTTGGAGCCAAATTCTGGCACTCTGCATGTATTCGCAGTTTAATATTACGACTTTTTATACAGAAAAAATGCCAATTACTGAGAGCGGCGATGGATCACATTTTGCCCAAAACCTTCCTGAAGTTTTCAAAGTATCCCAAACATCCCAAATTTGACGCTTGGGCCATATTAAGGAGCCAAATTCTGGCTCTCTGCAATTATTCGCAGTTTGAAATTACGAATTTTATACCAAAATATGCCAATTACTGAGAGCGGCGATGGGTCACAGTTTGCCCAAACCCACCCTACAGTTTTGAAAATATCCCCAAACATCCCAAGTTTGACGCTTCAGCTATATTTTGGCGCCAAATTCTGGCTCTCTGCACGTATTCGCAGTTTGAAATTACGACTTTTTATTCCGAAAATATTCCAATTACTGATCGCGCCGATGAGTCACATTTTGCCCAAACCCTCCCTGCAGTTTTCAAAATATCCCAAACATCCCAAATTCAACTATGGAGCAATATTTTGGAGGCAAATTCTGGCTCTCTGCACGTATTCGTAGTTTGAAATTTCGACTTTTTATACCGAATATATGCCAATTACTGGGATCAGCGATGGGTCACATTTTGCCCAAACCCTCCCTGCAGTTTTAAAAATATCACAAACATCCCAAATTCGACGTTTGAACCATATTTTGGAGCCAAATTCTGGCTCTCTGCATGTATTCGCAGTTTAATATTACGACTTTTTATACAGAAAAAATGCCAATTACTGAGAGCGGCGATGGATCACATTTTGCCCAAACCCTCTCTGCAGTTTTCAAAATATCCCAAACATCCCAAATTCGACCTCTTGAAACCATATTTTGGAGCCAAATTCTGGCTCTCTGCACTTATTCGCAGTTTGAAATTACGACTTTTATACCGAAAATATATCCAATTACTGAAAGCGGCGATGGGTCACATTTTGTCCAAACCCCTCTGCAGTTTTCGAAATATCCCAAACATCCCAAATACGACCCTTGAGGAATATTTTGGAGCCAATTTTCTGGCTCTCTGCACGTATTCGCAGTATGAAATTACGACTTTTTATACCGAAAATATGCCAGTTACTGAAAGCGGCGATGGATCACATTTTGCCCGAGCCCTCTCTGCAGCTTTCCAAATATCCCAAACGTCCCAAATTCGACGCATGAGCCAAATTTTGGAGCCAAATTCTGGCTCTCGGCACGTTTTTCTCAGTTTGAAATTACGAATTTTATACCGAAAATATGCCAATTACTGAGAGCAGCGATTGGTCACAGTTTGCCCAAATTCACCCTGCAGTTTTGAAAATATCTCAAACATCCCAAATTCGACTCTTGAGCCATATTTTGGAACCAAAACTCTGGCTATCTGCACGTATTCTCAGTTTGAAATTACGACTTTTTATACCGAATATATGCCAATTCTTGGGATCAGCGATGGGTCACATTTTGCCCAAACCTTCCCTGCAGTTTTTAAAAAATATCAGAAACATCCCAAATTCGACTCTTGAACCATATTTTGGAGCCAAATTCTGGCTCTCTGCACGTATTCACAGTTTGAAATTACGACTTTTTATACAGAAAAAATGCCAATTACTGAAAGCGGCGATTGATCACATTTTGCGCAAACCTCCCTGAAGTTTTCAAAATATCCCAAACATCCCAAATTCGACGCTTGGGCCGTATTAAGGATCCAAATTCTGGCTCTCTGCATGTATTCGCAGTTTGAAGTTACGAATTTTATACCGAAATATGCCAATTACTGAGAGCGGCGATGGGTCACAGTTTGCCCAAACCCCACCCTGCAGTTTTGAAAAATATCCCAAACATCTCAAGTTCGACGCTTGAGCCATATTTTGGCGCCAAATTCTGGCTCTCTGCACGTATTCGCAGTTTGAAATTACGACTTTTATATCGAAAATATACCAATTACTGAAAGCGTCAATGGGTCACATTTTGTCCAAACCCCTCTGCAGTTTTCGAAATATCCCAAATACGACCCTTGAGGAATATTTTGGAGCCAATTTCTGGCTCTCTGCACGTATTCGCAGTATGAAATTACGACTTTTTATACCGAAATATGCCAGTTACTGAAAGCGGCGATGGATCACATTTTGCCCGAGCCCTCTCTGCAGTTTTCCAAATATCCCAAACGTCCCAAATTCGACGCTTGACCCAAATTTTGGAGCCAAATTCTGGCTCTCAGCACGTTTCGCAGTTTGAAATTAA
Organism: Procambarus clarkii; assembly: GCF_040958095.1. NCBI lineage: Eukaryota > Metazoa > Arthropoda > Malacostraca > Decapoda > Cambaridae > Procambarus > Procambarus clarkii. The sequence goes on from NC_091200.1 coordinate 1,647,608, forward strand.
GAATTTTATACCAAAAATATGTCAATTACTGAGAGCGGCGATGGGTCACAGTTTGCCAAAATTCACCCTGCAGTTTTGAAAATATCTCAAACATCCCAAATTCGAATCTTGAGCCATATTTTGGAACCAAACTCTGGCTATCTGCACGTATTCTCAGTTTGAAATTACGACTTTTTATACAGATAAAATGCCAATTACTGAGAGCGGCGATGGATCACATTTTGCCCAAAACCTTCCTGAAGTTTTCAAAGTATCCAAACATCCCCAATTTGACGCTTGGGCCATATTCAGGAGCCAAATTCTGGCTCTCTGCATGTATTCGCAGTTGAAATTACGAATTTTTATACCAAAAATATGCCAATTACTGAAGCGGCGATGGGTCACAGTTGCCCAAAACCCACCCTGCAGTTTTGCAAATATCCCAAAGATCCCAAGTTTGACGCTTGCCGCTATTTAGGCGCCAAATTCTGTCTCTCTGCACGTATTCGCAGTTTGAAATTACGACTTTTTATACCGAAAATATTCCAATTACTGATCGCGCTGATGAGTCACATTTTGCCCCAAACCCTCCCTGCAGTTTTCAAAATATCCCAAACATCCCAAATTCAACTATGGAGCAATATTTTTGGAGGCAAATTCTGGCTCTCTGCACGTATTCGTAGTTTGAAATTCGACTTTTTTATACCGAATATATGCCAATTACTGGGATCAGCGATGGGTCACATTTTGCCCAAACCCTTCCCTGCAGTTTTAAAATATCACAAACATCCCAAATTCGACGTCTTTGAACCATATTTTGGAAGCCAAATTCTGGCTCTCTGCATGTATTCGCAGTTTAATATTACGACTTTTTATACAGAAAAATGCCAATTACTGAGAGCGGCGATGGATCACATTTTGCCCAAACCCTCTCCTGCAGTTTTCAAAATATCCCAAACATCCCAAATTCGACCTTGAACCATATTTTGGAGCCAAATTCGGCTCTCTGCACTTATTCGCAGTTTGAAATTACGACTTTTTATACCGAAAATATATCAATTACTGAAAGCGGGCGATGGGTCACATTTTGTCCAAACCCCTCTGCAGTTTTCGAAATATCCCAAACATCCAAATACGACCCTTGAGGAATATTTTAGGAGCCAATTTCTGGCTCTCTGCACGTATTCGCAGTATGAAATTACGACTTTCTATACCGAAAATATGCCAGTTACTGAAAGCGGCGATGGATCACATTTTGCCCGAGCCCTCTCTGCAGCTTTTCCAAATATCCCAAACGTCCCAAATTCGACGCATGAGCCAAATTTTGGAGCCAAATTCTGCTCTCGGCACGTTTTCTCAGTTTGAAATTACGAATTTTATACCGAAAATATGCCAATTACTGAGAGCAGCGATTGGTCACAGTTTGCCCAAATTTCACCCTGCAGTTTGAAAATATCTCAAACATCCCAAATTCGACTCTTGAGCCATATTTTGGAACCAAACTCTGGCTATCTGCACGTATTCTCAGTTTGAAATTACGACTTTTTATACCGAATATATGCCAATTCCTGGGATCAGCGATGGGTCACATTTTGCCCAAACCTTCCCTGCAGTTTTAAAAATATCAGAAACATCCCAAATTCGACTCTTGAACCATATTTTGGAGCCAAATTCTGGCTCTCTGCACGTATTCACAGTTTGAAATTACGACTTTTTTATACAGAAAAAATGCCAATTACTGAAAGCGGCGATGGATCACATTTTGCCGCAAAACCTCCCTGAAGTTTTCAAAATATCCCAAACATCCCAAATTCTGACGCTTGGGCCCGTATTAAGGATCCAAATTCTGGCTCTCTGCATGTATTCGCAGTTTGAAGTTACGAATTTTATACCGAAAATATGCCAATTACTGAGAGCGGCGATGGGTCACAGTTTGCCCAAACCCCACCCTGCAGTTTTGAAAATATCCCAAACATCTCAAGTTCGACGCTTGAGCCATATTTTGGCGCCAAATTCTGGCTCTCTGCACGTATTCGCAGTTTGAAATTACGACTTTTTATACCGAAAATATTCCAATTACTGATCGCGCCGATGAGTCACATTTTGCCCAAACCCTCCCTGCAGTTTTCAAAATATCCCAAACATCCCAAATTCAACTATGGAGCAATATTTTGGAGGCAAATTCTGGCTCTCTGCACGTATTCGTAGTTTGAAATTTCGACTTTTTATACCGAATATATGCCAATTACTGGGATCAGCGATGGGTCACGTTTGCCCAAACCCTCCCTGCAGTTTTAAAAATATCACAAACATCCCAATTCGACGTTTGAACCATATTTTGGAGCCAAATTCTGGCACTCTGCATGTATTCGCAGTTTAATATTACGACTTTTTTATACAGAAAAATGCCAATTACTGAGAGCGGCGATGGATCACATTTTGCCCAAAACCTTCCTGAAGTTTTCAAAGTATCCCAAACATCCCAAATTTGACGCTTGGGCCATATTAAGGAGCCAAATTCTGGCTCTCTGCATGTATTCGCAGTTTGAAATTACGAATTTTATACCAAAAATATGCCAATTACTGAGAGCGGCGATGGGTCACAGTTTGCCCAAACCCACCCTGCAGTTTTGAAAATATCCCAAAGATCCCAAGTTTGACGCTTCAGCTATATTTTGGCGCCAAATTCTGGCTCTCTGCACGTATTCGCAGTTTGAAATTACGACTTTTTATACCGAAAATATTCCAATTACTGATCGCGCCGATGAGTCACATTTTGCCCAAACCCTCCCTGCAGTTTTAAAATATCCCAAACATCCCAAATTCGACTTGAGCATATTTTGGAGGCCAAATTCTGGCTCTCTGCACGTATTCGCAGTTTGAAATTACGACTTTTTATACCGAATATATGCCAATTACTGATCAGCGATGGTCACATTTTGCCCAAACCCTCCCTGCAGTTTTCAAAATATCCAAACATCCCAAATTCGACGTTTGACCATATTTTGGAGCCAAATTCTGGCTCTCTGCATGTATTCGCAGTTTAAATTACGACTTTTTATACCGAAAATATGCCAATTACTGAGAGCGGCGATGGTCACATTTTGCCCAAACCCTCTGCAGTTTTAAAATATCCAAACATCCCAAATTCGACCTTGAACCATATTTTGGAGCCAAATTCTGGCTCTCTGCACTTATTCGCAGTTTGAAATTACGACTTTTTATACGAAAATATACCAATTACTGAAAGCGGCGATGGGTCACATTTTGTCCAAACCCCTCTGCAGTTTGGACAGGCAAATTCTTGGCCTCTCTGTCACGTATTCGTAGTTTGAAATTTCGACTTTTTATACCGAAAATATCGCCAGTTACTGAAAGCGGCGATGGATCACATTTGCCCGAGCCCTCTCTGTAGTTTTCCAAATATCCCAAACGGTCCCAAATTCGACGCTTGAGCCAAATTTTGGAGCCAAATTCGGCTCTCGGCACGTTTTCTCAGTTTGAAATTACGAATTTTATACCGAAAATATGCCAATTACTGAGAGCAGCGATGGGTCACAGTTTGCCCAATCACCCTGCAGTTTTTGAAAATATCTCAAACAATCCCAAATTCGAATCTTGAGCCATATTTTGGAACCAAACTCTGTCTATCTGCACGTATTCTCAGTTTGAAATTACGACTTTTTTATACCGATTATATGCCAATTCCTGGGATCAGCGATGGGTCACATTTTGCCAAAACCCTCCCTGCAGTTTTAAAAATATCAGAAACATCCCAAATTCGACTCTTGAACATATTTTGGAGCCAAATTCTGGCTCTCTGCACGTATTCGCAGTTTGAAATTACGACTTTTTATACAGAAAATATTGCCAATTACTGAAAGCGGCGATGGATCACATTTTGCGCAAAACCTCCCTGAAGTTTTCAAAATATCCCAAACATCCCAAATTCCGACGCTTGGGCCGTATTAAGGAGCCAAATTCTGGCTCTCTGCATGTATTCGCAGTTTGAAATTACGAATTTTATACCGAAAATATGCCAATTACTGAGAGCGGCGATGGGTCACAGTTTGCCCAAACCCACCCTGTAGTTTTGAAAATATCACAAACATCCCAAATTCGACGCTTGAACCATATTTTGGAACCAAATTCTGGCTCTCTTCACTTATTCGCAGTTTGAAATTACGACTTTTTATATCGAAAATATTCCAATTACTGAAAGCGTCAATGGGTCACATTTTGTCCTAACCCCTCTGCAGTTTTCGAAATATCCCAAATACGACCCTTGAGGAATATTTTGGAGCCAATTTCTGGCTCTCTGCATGTATTCGCAGTATGAAATTACGACTTTTTATACCGAAAATATGCCAGTTACTGAAAGCGGCGATGGATCACATTTTGCCCGAGCCCTCTCTGCAGTTTCCAAATATCCCAAACGTCCCAAATTCGACGCTTGAGCCAAATTTTGGAGCCAAATTCTGGCTCTCAGCACGTTTTCGCAGTTTGAAATTAAGAATTTTATACCAAAAATATGTCAATTACTGAGAGCGGCGATGGGTCACAGTTTGCCAAAATTCACCCTGCAGTTTTGAAAATATCTCAAACATCCCAAATTCGAATCTTGAGCCATATTTTGGAACCAAACTCTGGCTCTCTGCACGTATTCGCAGTTTGAAATTACGACTTTTTATACCGAATATATGCCAATTCCTGGGATCAGCGATGGGTCACATTTTGCCCAAACCCTCCCTGCAGCTTTAAAAATTTTACAAACATCCCTAATTCGACGCTTAAACCATATTTTGTAGCCAAATTCTGGTGTGGGAACCGACCTGTGAGATTTATATTTATTTAATTTATATGAATTTATATTTACGTTAATTTATATACTTCGATAGCAATTTGTATAATGATAAGTGGACTGTATTTCTGCAATAATCTCATAATCTCACAAATCGATCCTCTACACATTAGGGGGGTTAATTAAATTTATATATATGCAGCCAATCAAACTACAGTATTAACTACACATTATTAAACATTGAAGAGGTTCCTTATCTTATTTGTACAGCAGGTCTTAGTCCACCAGGTATAACTAGGTTGTAGACACCACATTTTCCCTCTTTGAGGTAGCTTCCATCACCCTGGTAACTGATGCACAAAGCATGCTTCCTCGTCTTGACCTTTAGTATGAAGCTATATCGTGCTCTAACCGGGTAACCCTATATACACTGACATTAATGGCCACTAATGATAGATAAATGGGTTTCGGAAAGACACTTCCCTTAAAATTGATGACAGCGTGTGATAATGGTGCACCTTTGGTTTCCATAACACTTCGTCCAAGAGAATTAACAGGAGCCGAATTTGCTCCCGTGAGCCTCTGTGGTCTCAATATAAACAATGGCTGCCACTCCCTCACCCCTGATGCCTGGCTTACATTGTCCAGATGACAGAAAGTGATAGAAGGGTCACATTTACTCTACTTTAATATTGTTAATTAAGTTAATTTATATGAGATGTTTTTATGATGGTAAAGTCCAAAGACTAATGTATTTAAGAATAATTCCCAGCAGAATAGCTGGTGAATTTATAATAGTATGTGGTGATGATATCCCGTTTTCTATAGACAGTAATTCCACTACAAGTTACGTTTTCTATGGGTTAACTTGTTTATACAATACAGCAATTATGTCTGTATGATTATTAAATGGTGTCGGATTTTCCGACATAATTCCCCAGGGGCTGCTCACGGGTCGAGGTCTTCTTTAGAACAGACGAACACCAATACTCCTCCTTCGAATTATTAGATTAATTTGATGTTAGTAGTTAGTAATCACACATTTGTGCGTCTGTTCGTACAGGACGGATGTCCCGTACTAGAGTTGCAGGGGTTAGAAGTCTAATGCGATTTCATTTCCCTGTTAACTCTTGAAAGGCTAATATTCAAGCCTAGTTACTTATTATTTAACCCAGAAGACTGGATGTGATCAAGTACTACAGTCAAGTATGATTCAGGGACTGCAGTGAGATCAGTGACATTAGATATAACTTGAAGTTTGTTCAGGTAACTGGTCACTGATATATAAACACTGAGGCCCATGGAATATATCTTGATTAAATAATAAATGTATCAAATCAGTCATCATATTTACTGGGGTTTAATTTAGTTAATTGATTCAGAGGATTGAATAGCCCATCATTAAAGTAAAGTATGGTTTTGAGACTGCAGTGGGTTCAGTGACATTGGTCGCAGTGACTTGTAGCTGTTTAGGCTACTGTTCACTGATTTGCCACTGAGGCCTCATGAACTCATCTTCAGCTTCAAATGATGATACTAACATCAACCTCTGTTACTATAGTCAGCTGTAATCTCCTTAGTATAATGCTACTGGAGAAATATAATCAGCTGACAAATTTAGTTTCTACTGGTATTGTTTATCTGCAGGCATAGGTCTCCTCAGGCTTGATACTGGGCCTGAGAGTAATTTACCTCCTGCAGAGTTTAACATGGTTATACCCTGATATTTAGTAGGGCTACCGATGAATCGATGACAATAGTCTGTCCCAACAAGGAGACCGAAGTCGGTGAGGTGATCAGACTCTATTATTATCTGCCAATTTTATTCCTCTATTTCTCAGGAATTTGGCTGTTGCTCTCAGACCTTGAACTTGTAGGTCTACTGGTATTTGGTCCACCACAATGGCTTGTACTCTACAGACGTACCAGCCTAAACGTACTGATGGTTGTACCACCTGGTAGACTTGAGGTCCTGCATCTGCTACAAACCCTGAGATATTGAATGACATCTGGGCTACAGGCCTTAATTGTAATTCATCTGCCAGCTTTTTAGTGACATATGTTCTCTGGGATGCTTGGTCAAACAACCCACGGGTATGGACCTTGGCCCTCTTATTCAGGATGGTAATTTGGGCAGTAGGCAAAGTCGTATTACCTTTAGACTTTGCCGATTGGACACTCTTTGTTTGTTGAACCTTGCAGTACTGTACTGTGGTGGGAATGCTGTCTTCCACCTTGGGGTTTGGAGACGTTGTTTTGGCGTCTCTGCACAATGCTGCATGGTGCTGACCTTTGTTACACCTATTACAGGTGTGTAATTGGGTATCACAGTCGTTGATGTTATGTTTCCTGAGGCACCTCGTGCAATGTTGCAAATCTTTGAGTCGCTCAACACGGGCGTCACTATCAGGAAAATTAGAGCAGTGGTACATTGAATGTTTCTCATTGCAGAACAAACATGTTCCATAGCTTCCAGTACCCTTTGGTGTCACGTTCTTGGATGACACAGTAACTATAGGCTTGGAGGGTCCCACTGCATATACGCCCACACTGCCACTGTTCCACTTTGGTGTTGAATTATATTGTCTAGATTGATTTGGAGTACCTTTGGTACTCTGTGGTTTACTATTATTGGTTTCTGAGGGTTTACTTGGTGGTTTTAATTTGTCATGTGTTCGTAATTGATGAACTACTGACTTTAAACCTTCAGATATTTCATTCATAGATAAGATGCTTTTATTGTAATGAGCACTCTGTAATGAGTCTCAATATGTCCCTAGGTATTTTCTCCTGGACAATTATTTTCAAGACCCATTCTGCCCCGTTTGTATCTGCTGTCAGGCTGAGGGCATTGATCAATGATTCTACCTCCAGCTTGAAGACTTGGAGTGAATCAGCTGAAGCCTCCGGTGGGGGTAAATGCAACAGCTCATGTACTAAATGTGATGTTCTTACTTCTGGATCAGCATAATTATCCTTGAGAAGTTTTACTGCCAGATCATAGCCGTCATTAGTTAATCTCAGATGGGATACTACTGTTTTAGCCTCACCTGATAATTGGCCTTGCAAATAAGAGAATTTACTACTCTTTGGTAAAGATTGTTTTGAGTCTACAAGGTCAACGAATTTGTTCCAAAATTCATCCCAATCTTCCTCATCTTTTCCTGAGAAAGTGGGTAAATTAATTGGAGGGAGTCGAGCTTCTGCTTGACTCGTATTAGATGCAACTGTTGTTGTTGTTGCTGTTGCCTTGTTCTGGGTAATTAATTTGACATAAGGCTGTAACGTGGCCTGAGTGTGATCTTCATAATTCGCAAGATTAACCATAATGTCGTCTATTTCTGTTTCTGATAAATTAGTGTTGGCAAGTTCAGCCACATATGTTGCTATTTGACATTTGATTTGCTCAAATTTACCTGCAGCTGCTTGATAATAGCTTTCCAGGTCAGCATAATCAACTTGAGATTGTTGTGACAAATCTTCACATTTCTAGATCTGTCTTTTTAAGTGGCCTTTAAGACCTGCAAGGGTTCTTTTCATTCTCCCTGCATTATCCATACTGGCTAGTTGGTGAAGCCTTGTGGGGCTTGTAATGGGGCTGCTCATAATACTGAACAAGCATTGATGGTAGCCTAGGGTAAAATTTCTGCTGCACTCACTAGGCAATAATCCTACCTCTACTAGAGGTTAGCACTTAAAATTAATACACATTATATATATACAATCATACACACTAATGATTTGAGTGATAAACCAGTGTCACTGGAAGTACCTTTAGGTTAGCTCTTCTATATCACCCTAGGATGGAAGAGACACTAATTAATCACTCAAAGGTGTGATGATCATAAGTAAATTATTATATATACAACTCAACTCGAGTTGACAAAAATTACACCCAAAATAGGGTCTGCACCATTCATTAATGGTGTTAGGTTGTTGAATATAGTACAACTGACTATGGTAATAATGGGACTAGGATGAACAATAATAGTTCAACTAGTCAATGGTTAATATCCTACCCTGTTGTGGGTTGGCAATTAGAAAATATTATACTGTGATCACTAGTGCAATATATATTAAATAATTCTCTATTTTGGAGAAATAATATACACAATTATTGATGATAGCCTCTTAATTAGCCTCTATAAAACTTCAAATATTATCAAGAAGTATTAAATATTATTAGTGACCTCGCGAAATAAAGTCCACAAAATTCGTGGATAATCTCTCGCGAAATTTAACACCACGAAATCCGTGAACAATCTCGCGACACCACAGCCACTACTTTGGCTGGCTTCAATATTAGCGCTGCCATTTCACAGAATAACACGCCACCAAATATCTGTGGGTGTGCATGAAACCGCTGACTAAGGCTGATCTGAACTGAGCGGGGCTCGTGAACTCGCACGAGTCAACGCTGCCGTCATTGACTGCTGGCTTTGTTTAAATCACACTGCACTAGTATATTTAATGAATCCACTGGTTAACTGGTTCATCCGGTACTAAGATGACCAAATGTGGGTTCAAAGGATCAAATAATCCGTCATCCGGTTCGAAGATGACCAAATAATGTGGGAACCGACCTGTGAGATTTATATTTATTTAATTTATATGAATTTATATTTACGTTAATTTATATACTTCGATAGCAATTTGTATAATGATAAGTGGACTGTATTTCTGCAATAATCTCATAATCTCACAAATCGATCCTCTACACATTAGGGGGGTTTATTAAATTTAATTTATATGCAGCCAATCAAACTACAGTATTAACTACACATTTTAAACATTGAAGAGGTTCCTTATCTTATTTGTACAGCAGGTCTTAGTCCACCAGGTATATCTAGGTTGTAGACACCACATTTTCCCTCTTTCAGGTAGCTTCCATCACCCTGGTAACTGATGCACAAAGCATGCTTCCTCGTCTTGACCTTTAGTATGAGGCTATATCGTGCTCTAACCGGGTAACCCTATATACACTGACATTAATGGCCACTAATGATAGATAAATGGGTTTCGGAAAGACACTTCCCTTAAAATTGATGACAGCGTGTGATAATGGTGCACCTTTGGTTTCCATAACACTTCGTCCAAGAGAATTAACAGGAGCCGAATTTGCTCCCGTGAGCCTCTGTGGTCTCAATATAAACAATGGCTGCCACTCCCTCACCCCTGATGCCTGGCTTACATTGTCCAGATGACAGAAAGTGATAGAAGGGTCACATTTACTCTACTTTAATATTGATAATTAAGTTAATTTATATGAGATGTTTTTATGATGGTAAAGTCCAAAGACTAATGTATTTAAGAATAATTCCCAGCAGAATAGCTGGTGAATTTATAATAGTATGTGGTGATGATATCCAGTTTTCTATAGATAGTAATTCCGGTACAAGTTACGCTTTCAGTTATTGGCATTTTTTCTGTATAAAAAGTCGTAATTTCAAACTGCGAATACGTGCAGAAAGCCAGAATTTGGCTCGAAAATATGGTTCAAGAGTAGAATTTGGGATGTTTGTGATATTTTAAAAACTGTAGGGAGGGTTTGGGCAAAATGTGACCTATCGTTGTTCCCAGTAATTGGCATATATTCGGTATAAAAAGTCGTAATTTCAAACTGCGAATACGTGCAGAGAGCGAGAATTTGGCTCCAAAATATTGCTCAAGCGTCAAATTTGGGACGTTTGTGATATTTTGAAAACTGCCGGGAGGGTTTGGGCAAAATATGACCCATCGCTGATCCCAGTAATTGGCATATATTCGGTATAGAAAGTCGTAATTTCAAACTGCGAATACGTGCAGAGAGCCAGAGTTTGGTTCCAAAATATAGCTCAAGAGTCGAATTTGGGATGTTTGAGATATTTTCAAAACTGCAGGGTGAATTTGGGCAAACTGTGACCCATCGCCGCTCTCAGTAATAGGCATATTTTCGGTATAAAATTCTTAATTTCAAACTGCGATAACGTGCCGAGAGCCAGAATTTGGCTCCGAAATATGGATCAAGCGTCGAATTTGGGACGTTTGGGATATTTTGAAAACTGCAGAGAGGTCTTGGGCAAAATGTGATCCATCGCCGCTTTCAGTAACTGGCATATTTTCGGTATAAAAAGTCGTAATTTCATACTGCGAATACGTGCAGAAAGCCAGAAATTGGCTCCAAAATATTCTTCAAGGGTCGTATTTGGGATGTTTGGGATATTTCGAAAACTGCAGAGGGGTTTGGGCAAAATGTGACCCATCGTCGCTTACAGTAATTGGTATATTTTCGGTATAAAAAGTCGTAATATCAAACTGCGAATACATGCAGAGAGCCAGAATTTGGCTCCAAAATATGGTTCAAGCGTCGAATTTGGGATGTTTGTGATATTTTTAAAACTGCAGGGAGGGTTTGGGCAAAATGTGACCCTTCGTTGTTCCCAGTAATTGGCATATATTCGGTATAAAAAGTCGTAATTTCAAACTGCGAATACGTGCAGAGAGCCAGAATTTGGCTCCAAAATATTGCTCAATAGTCGAATTTATGATGTTTGGGATATTTTGTAAACTGCAGGGAGGGTTTAGGCAAAATATGACTCATCGGCGCGTTCAGTAATTGGCATATTTTCGGTATAAAAAGTCGTAATTTCAAACTTCGAATACATGCAGAGAGCCAGAATTTGGCGCCAAAATATGGCTCAAGCGTCGAACTTGGGATGTTTGGGATATTTTCAAAACTGGAGGGTGGGTTTTTGGCAAACTGTGACCCATCGCCGCTCTCAGTAATTGGCCTATTTTCGGTATAAAATTCGTAATTTCAAACTGCGAATACATGAAGAGAGCCAGAATTTGGCTCCTTAATATGGCTCAAGCGTCGAATTTGGGATGTTTGGGATATTTTGAAAACTTCAGGGAGGTTTTGGGGAAAATGTGATCCATCGCCGCTTTCAGTAATTGGCATTTTTTCTGTATAAAAAGTCGTAATTTCAAACTGCGAATACGTGCAGAGAGCCAGAATTTGGCTCCAAAATATGGTTCAAGAGTCGAATTTCGGATGTTTGAGATATTTTCAAAACTGCAGGGTGAATTTGGGCAAACTGTGACCCATCGCTGCTCTCTGTAATTGGCATATTTTCGGTATAAAATTCGTAATTTTAAACTGTGAAAACGTGCCGAGAGCCAGAATTTGGCTCCAAAATATGGCTCAAGCGTCGAATTTGGGACGTTTGGGATATTTTAAAAATTGCACGGAGGTCTTGGGCAAAATGTGATCCATAGCTGCTTTCAGTAACTGGCATATTTTCGGTATAAAAAGTCGTTATTTCATACTGCGAATACGTGCAGAAAGCAAGAATTTGACTATAAGTTATGCCTCAAGGGTCGTATTTGGGAAGTTTGGGATATTTTAAAACTGCAGGGGGGTTTGGGCAAAATGTGACCCATCGCTGCTTTCAGTATTTGGCATATTTTCGGTATAAAAAGTAGTAATTTCAAACTGCGAATACGTGCAGAAAGCCAGAATTTGGCTTCAAAATATAGTTCATGTGTTGAATTTGGGATGTTTGGGATATTTTGAAAACTACAGGGAGGACTTGGGCAAAATGTGACTCATCGGCGCGCTCAGTATTTGGCATATTTTAGGTATAACATTTCGTAATTTCAAAAAGCGATTACGTGCAGAGGGCCAGAACTTGGCTCCAAAATATTGCTCAAGCGTCAAATTTGGGATGTTTGGGGTATTTTGAAAACTGCAGGGAGGGTTTGGGCAAAATGTGACACATCGCTGATCCCAGTAATTGGCATATATTCGGTATAAAAAGTCGTAATTTCAAACTGCGAATACGTGCAGAGAGCGAGAATTTGGGTCCAAAATATTGCTCAAGCGTCAAATTTGGGATGTTTGGGATATTTTGAAAACTGCAGGGAGGGTTTGGGCAAAATGTGACTCTGCGGGGCGTTAAGTAATTGGCATATTTTGGTATAAAAAGTCGTAATTTCAAACTGCGAATATGTGCAAAGAGCCAGAATTTGGCTACAAAATATGGTTCAAGCGTCGAATTTGGGATGTTTGTGATATTTTTAAAACTGCAGAGTGGGTTTGGGCAAAATGTGACCCATCGCTGATCCCAAGAATTGTCATATATTCGGTAAAAAAAAGTCGTAATTTCAAACTGCGAATACGTGCAGAGAGCCAGAGTTTGGTTCCAAAATATGGCTCAAGAGTCAAATTTGGGATTATTGAGATATTTTGAAAACTGCAGAGAGGGCTCGGGCAAAATGTGACCCCTCGCTGCTTTCAGTAATTGGCATATTTTCGGTATAAAAAGTCGTAATTTCAAACTGCGAATAAGTGCAGAGAGCCAGAATTTGGCTTCAAAATATGGTTCAAAGGTCGAAATTGGGATTTTTGGGATATTTTGAAAACTGCAGAGAGGGTTGGGCAAGATGTGACCCACCGCTGATCCCAGTAATTGGCATATATTCGGTATAAAAAGTCATAATTTCAAACTGCGAATACGTGCAGAGAGCGAGAATTTGGCTCCAAAATATTGCTCAAGCGTCAAATTTGGTATGTTTGGGATATTTTGACAACTGCAGGGAGGGTTTGGGGAAAATGTGACTCATCGCCGCTCCCAGTATTTGACATATTGTCGGTATAAAAAGTCGTAATTTCAAACTGCGAATACGTGCAAAGAGCCAGAATTTGGCTACAAAATATGGTTTAAACGTCGAATTTGGGATGTTTGTGATATTTTTAAAACTGCAGGGAGGGTTTGGGTAAAATATGACCCATCGCTGATCCCAGTAATTGGCATATATTCGGTATAGAAAGTCGTAATTTCAAACTGCGAATACGTGCAGAGAGCCAGAGTTTGGTTCCAAAATATAGCTCAAGAGTCGAATTTGGGATGTTTGAGATATTTTCAAAACTGCAGGGTGAATTTGGGCAAACTGTGACCCATCGCTGCTCTCAGTAATTGGCATATTTTCGTTATAAAATTCGTAATTTTAAACTGTGAAAACGTGCCGAGAGCCAGAATTTGGCTCCAAAATATGGCTCAAGCGTCGAATTTGGGACGTTTGGGATATTTTAAAAATTGCACGGAGGTCTTGGGCAAAATGTGATCCATAGCTGCTTTCAGTAACTGGCATATTTTCGGTATAAAAAGTCGTTATTGCATACTGCGAATACGTGCAGAAAGCAAGAATTTGACTATAAGTTATGCCTCAAGGGTCGTATTTGGGATGTTTGGGATATTTTAAAACTGCAGGGGGGTTTGGGCAAAATGTGACCCATCGCTGCTTTCAGTATTTGGCATATTTTCGGTATAAAAAGTAGTAATTTCAAACTGCGAATACGTGCAGAGAGCCAGAATTTGGCTTCAAAATATAGTTCATGTGTGGAATTTGGGATGTTTGGGATATTTTGAAAACTGCAGGGAGGACTTGGGCAAAATGTGACTCATCGGCGCGCTCAGTATTTGGCATATTTTAGGTATAACAATTCGTAATTTCAAAAAGCGATTACGTGCAGAGAGCCAGAACTTGGCTCCAAAATATTGCTCAAGCGTCAAATTTGGGATGTTTGGGATATTTTGAAAACTGCAGGGAGGGTTTGGGCAAAATGTGACTCATCGGGGCGTTAAGTAATTGGCATATTTTGGAATAAAAAGTCGTAATTTCAAACTGCGAATAGGTGCAGAGAGACAAAATTTGGCGTCAAAATATGGTTCAAGCGTCGAATTTGGGATGTTCGTTATATTTTTGAAACTGCAGGGAGGGTTTGGGCAAAATGTGACCCATCGCTGACCCCAGGAATTGGCATATATTCGGTAAAAAAAATTCGTAATTTCAAACTGCGAATACATCCAGAGAGCCAGAATTTGGCTCCTTAATATGGCCCAGGCGTCGAATTTGGGATGTTTGGGATATTTTGAAAACTGCAGGGAGGATTTGGGCAAAATGTGATCCTTCGCCGCTTTCAGTAATTGGCATTTTTTCTGTATAAAAAGTCGTAATTTCAAACAGCGAATACGTGCAGATAGCCAGAATTTGGCTCGAAAATATGGTTCAAGAGTAGAATTTGGGATGTTTGTGATATTTTTAAAACTGCAGGGAGGGTTTGGGCAAAATGTGACACATCGCTGATCCCAGTAATTGGCATATATTCGGTATAAAAAGTCGTAATTTCAAACTGCGAATACGTGCAAAGAGCCAGAATTTGGTTCCAAAATATTGCTCAAGAGTCTAATTTCGGATGTTTGAGATATTTTCACAACTGCAAGGTGAATTTGGGCAAACTGTGACCCATCCTCGCTCTCAGTAATTGGCATTTTTTCTGTATAAAAATTCGTAATTTCAAACTGCGAATACGTGCAGAGAGCCAGAATTTGGCTCCAAAATATGGTTCAAAGGTCGAATTTGAGATGTTTAGGATATTTTTAAAACTGCAGGGAGGGTTTGGGCAAAATGTGACTCATCGGCGCGTTCAGTAATTGTCATATTTTCGGTATAAAAAGTCGTAATTTCAAACTGCGAATACGTGCAGAAAGCCAGAATTTGGCTCCAAAATATGGCTCAAGGGTCGAATTTGGGATGTTTGGGATATTTTGAAAACTGCAGGGGGGGTTTGGGCAAAATGTGACTCATCGGCGTGTTCAGTAATTGGCATATTTTCGGTATAAAAAGTTGTAATTTCAAAATGTGAATACGCGAAGAGTGACAGAAATTAGCTCCAAAATATGCCTCAAGGGTCGTATTTGGGAAGCTTGGGATATTTGGAAAACTGCAGGGGGGTTTGGG
This sequence comes from Procambarus clarkii, assembly GCF_040958095.1. Taxonomy (NCBI): domain Eukaryota; kingdom Metazoa; phylum Arthropoda; class Malacostraca; order Decapoda; family Cambaridae; genus Procambarus; species Procambarus clarkii. The sequence continues at coordinate 1,663,170 of NC_091200.1, forward strand.
CAAAATGTGACCCATCGCTGATCCCAGTAATTGGCATATATTCGGTATAAAAAGTCGTAATTTCAAACTGCGAATACGTGCAGAGAGCGAGAATTTTCCTCCAAAATATTGCTCGTCAAATTTGGGATGTTTGGGATATTTTGAAAACTGCAAGGGGGGTTTGGGCAAAATGTGACTCATCGCTACTGACTAGAGTATTTGACATATTTTCGGTATAAAAAGTCGTAATTTCAAACTGCGAATACATGCAGAGAGCCAGTATTTGGCTCCAAAATATGGTTCAAGGGTAGAATTTGGGATGTTTGGGATATTTTGAAAACTGCAGGGAGGACTTGGGCAAAATGTGACTCATCGGCGCGCTCAGTAATTGGCATATTTTCGGTATAAAAGATCGTAATTTCAAAAAGCGATTACGTGCAGAGAGCCAGAACTTGGCTCCAAAATATGGCTCAAGCGTCGAATTTGGGATGTTTGGGATATTTTCAAAACTGCAGGGTGCGTTTGGGCAAACAGTGACCCATCGCCGCTCTCAGTAATTGGCATATTTTCGGTATAAAATTTGTAATTTCAAACTGCGAATACATCCAGAGGGCCAGGATTTGGCTCTTTAATATGGCCCAACCGTCGAATTTGGGATATTTGGGATATTTTGAAAACAGCAGGGAGGATTTGGGCAAAATGTGATCCATCGCCGCTTTCAGTAATTGGCATTTTTTCTGTATAAAAAGTCGTAATTTCAAACAGCGAATACGTGCAGAAAGCCAGAATTTGGCTCGAAAATATGGTTCAAGAGTAGAATTTGGGATGCTTGTGATATTTTTAAAACTGCAGGGAGGGTTTGGGCAAAATGTGACACATCGCTGATCCCAGTAATTGGAATATATTCGGTATAAAAAGTCGTAATTTCAAACTGCGAATACGTGCAAAGAGCCTGAGTTTGGTTCCAAAATATTGCTCAAGAGTCTAATTTCGGATGTTTGAGATATTTTCACAACTGAAAGGTGAATTTGGGCAAACTGTGACCCATCGCCGCTCTAAGTAATTGGCATTTTTTCTGTAAAAAAGTCGTAATTTCAAACTGCGCATACGTGCAGAGAGCCAGAATTTGATTCCAAAATATGGTTCAAGCGTCGAGTTTGGGATGTTTGTGATATTTTTAAAACTGCAGGGAGGGTTTGGCAAAATGTGACCAATCGCTGATCCCAGTAATTGGCATATATTCGGTATAAAAAGTCGTAATTTCAAACTGCGAATACGTGTAGAGAGCAAGAATTTGCCTCCAAAATATGGCTCAAGGGTCGAGTTTGGGATGTTTGGGATATTTTGAAAACTGCAGGGAGGGTTTAGGCAAAATATGACCCTTCGCTGATCCCAGTAATTGGCATATATTCAGTATAAAAAGTCGTAATTTCAAACTGCGAATACGTGCAGAGAGCCAGAATTTGGCTCCAAAATATGGCTCAATAGTCGAATTTGGGATGTTTGGGATACTTTCAAAACTGCTGGGTGGGTTTGGCCAAACTGTGACCCATCGCCGCTCTCAGTAATTGGCATATTTTCGGTATAAAATTCGTAATTTCAAACTGCGAAAACGTGCCGAGAGCCAGAATTTGGCTCCAAAATATGGCTCAAGTGTCGAACTTGGGAAGTTTGGTATATTTTGTAAACTGCAAAGAGGGCTTCGGCAAAATGTCATCAATCACCGCTTTCAGTAACTGGCATATTTTCGGTATAAAAAGTCGTAAATTCATACGGCGAATACGTACAGAGAGCCAGAAATTGTCTCCAAAATATGCCTCAGAGGTCCTATTTGGGATGTTTCGGATATTTTGAAAACTGAAGGGGAGTTTGGGCAAAATGTGACCCATCGCCGTTTTCAGTATTTGGCATATTTTCAGTATAAAAAGTCGTAATTTCAAAATGTGAATACGTGCAGAGAGCCAGAATTAAGCTCAAAAATATGGCTCAAGAGTCGAGTTTGGGATGTTTGGGATATTTTGCAAACTGCAGGGAGGGCTTGAGCAAAATGTGATCCATCGCCGCTTTCAGTGACTGGCATATTTTCGGTATAAAAAGTCGTAATTTCATACTGCGAATACGTGCTGAGAGCCAGAAATTGGTTCCAAAATATGCCTCAAGGGTCATATTTGGGATGTTTGGATATTTTGAAAACTGCAGGGGGGTTTGGGCAAAATGTTACCCATCGCTGCTTTCAGTACTTGGCATATTTTCGGTATAAAATATCGTAATTTCAAACTGCGAGTACGTGCAGAGACAGACCTTGGCTCCAAAATATGGCTCAAGCGTCGAATTTGGGATGTTTGGGATATTTTGAAAACTGCAGGGGGGGCTTGGGCAAAATGTGACTCATCGCCGCTTTCAGTATTTGGCATATTTTGGGTATAAAAAGTCGTAATTTCAAACTGCGAATACGTGCAGAGAGAAAGAATTTGGCTCAAAAATATGGTTCAAGCGTCGAGTTTGGAATGTTTGTGATATTTTTAAAACTGCAGGGACGGTTTGGGCAAAATGTGACCCTTCGCTGATCCCAGTAATTGGCATATATTCAGTATAAAAAGTCGTAATTTCAAACTGCGAAAACGTGCCGAGAGCCAGAATTTGGCTCCAAAATATGCCTCAAGTGTCGAACTTGGGAAGTTTGGTATATTTTGTAAACTGCAAAGAGGGCTTCGGCAAAATGTCATCAATCACCGCTTTCAGTAACTGGCATATTTTCGGTATAAAAAGTCGTAAATTCATACGGCGAATACGTGCAGAGAGCCAGAAATTGTCTCCAAAATATGCCTCAGAGGTCGTATTTGGGATGTTTCGGATATTTTGAAAACTGAAGGGGAGTTTGGGCAAAATGTGACTTATCGCCGTTTTCAGTATTTGGCATATTTTCAGTATAAAAAGTCGTAATTTCAAAATGTGAATACGTGCAGAGAGCCAGAATTAAGCTAAAAAATATGGCTCAAGAGTCGAGTTTGGGATGTTTGGGATATTTTGAAAACTGCAGGGGGGGTTTGGGCAAAATGTGACTCATCGCCGCTTTCAGCATTTGGCATATTTTGGGTATAAAATATCGTAATTTCAAACTGCGAATGCCTGCAGAGAGCCAGACCTTGGCTCCAAAATATGGATCAAGCGTCGAATTTTGGATGTTTGGGATATTTTCAAAACTGTAGGGTGGGTTTTCGCAAACTGTGACCCATCGTTACTCTCAGTAATTGGCATATTTTCGGTGTAAAATTCGTAATTTCAAACTGCGAATACATGCAGAGAACCAGAATTTTTCTCCTTAATATGGCCCAAGCGTCGAATTTGGGATGTTTGGGATATTTTGAAAACTGCAGGGAGGGTATAGGCAAAATGTGATCCATCGCCGCTTTCAGTAATTGGCATTTTCTCTGTATAAAAAGTCGTAATTTCAAATTGCGAATAGGTGCAGAGAGCCAGAATTTGGCACCAAAATATGGTTCAAGCGTCGAATTTGGGATGTTTGTGATATTTTTAAAACTGCAGGGAGGGATTGGGCAAAATGTGTCCCATCGGTGATCCCAGTAATTGGCATATATTCGGAATAAAAATTCGTAATTTCAAACTGCGAATACGTGAAGAGAGCGAGAATTTTGCTTCAAAATTTTTTGCTCAAAAGTCAAATTTGGGATGTTTGGGATATTTTGAAACTGCAGTGAGGATTTCGGAAAAATGTGACTCATCGGCGCGTTCAGTAATTAACATATTTTGGTATAAAAAGTCGTAATTTCAAACTGCGAATACGTGCAGAGAGCCAGAATTTGGCTACAAAATATTGATCAAGGGTCGAATTTGGGATGTTTGGGATATTTTGAAAACTGCAGGGGGGGGTTTGGGCAAAATGTGACTCATCGCCGCTTTCAGTATTTGGCATATTTTGGGTATAAAAAGTCGTAATTTCAAACTGCGAATACGTGCAGAGGGAAAGAATTTGGCTCAAAAATATGGTTCAAGCGTCGAATTTGGGATGTTTGTGATATTTTTAAAACTGCAGGGACGGTTTGGGCAAAATGTGACACTTCGCTGATCCCAGTAATTGGCATATATTCGGTATAAAAATCATAATTTCAAACTGCGAATACATGCAGAGAGCGAGAATTTTGCTCCAAAATATTACTCAAGCGTCGAATTTGGGATGTTTTGGATATTTTGAAAACTGCAGGGAGGGTTTGGGAAAAATGTGATCCATCGCCGCTTTCAGTAATTGGCAATTTTTCTGTAAAAAAAATTCGTAATTTCAAACTGCGAATACGTGCAGAGAGTCAGAATTTGGCTCCAAAATATGGTTCAAGATTCGAATTTTGGATGTTTGTGATATTTTTAAAACTGCAGGGAGGGTTTGGGCAAAATGTGATCCATCGCCACTTTCAATAACTGGCATATTTTCGGTATAAAATTCGTAATTTCATTCTGCGAATACGTCGCAGAGAGCCAGAAATTGGTTCCAAAATATTCCTCAAGGGTCGTATTTGGGATATTTTGGATATTTCGAAAACTGCAGAGGGGTTTGGGCAAAATGTGATCCATCGCCTCTTTCAGTGATTGGCATTTTATCTGTAAAAAAAAGTCGTAATTTCACACTGCGAATACGTGCAGAGAGTCAGAATTTGGCTCCAAAATATTGTTCAAGGGTCGAATTTGGGATTTTTGGGATATTTTGAAAACTGCAGAGAGGGTTTGGGCAAACTGTGATCCATCGCCGCTTTCAGTAATTGGCATTTTTTCTGTATAAAAATTCGTAATTTCAAACTGCGAATACGTGCAGAGAGTCAGAATTTGGCTCCAAAATATGGCTCAATAGTCGAATTTGGGATATTTTGAAAACTGCAGGAAGGGTTTGGGCAAAATGTGACTCATCGGCGCGTTCAGTAATTGGCATATTTTCGGTATAAAAAGTCGTAATTCCAAACTGCGAATACGTGCAGAGAGCCAGAATTTAGCGCCAAAATATGGCTCAAGCGTCGAATTTTGGGATGTTTGGAATATTTTCAAAACTGCAGTGTGGGTTTGGTCAAACTGTGACAAATCGCTGCTCTCAGTAATTGGCATATTTTCGTCATAAAATTCGTAATTTCAAACTGCGAATACATGCAGAGAGCCAGAATTTGCCTCCTTAATATGGCCCAAGTGTCGAATTTGGGATGATTGGGATATTTTGAAAACTGCAGGGAGGGTTTGGGCAAAATGTGATCCATCGTTGCTTTCAGTAATTGGCATATATTCGGTATAAAAATTCATAATTTCAAACTGCGAATACATGCAGAGAGCAAGAATTTTGCTCCAAAATATTGCTCAAGCGTCAAATTTGGGATGTTTTGAATATTTTGAAAACTGCAGAGAGGGTTTGGGCAAAATGTGACTCATCGGCGCGCTCAGTAATTGGCATATTCTTGTATAAAACGTCGTAATTTCAAACGGCGAATACGTGCAGAGAGCCAGAATTTAGCACCAAAATATGGCTCAAGTGTCGAATTTGGAACGTTTTGGATATTTGAAAACCGCAGGGAGGGCTTGGGCAAAATGTTATCCATCGCTGCTTTCAGTAACTGGCATATTTTCGGTATAAAAAGTCGTAATTTCATACTGCGAATACGTGCAGAAAGCCAGAGTTTGGCTCCAAATTATGCCTCAAGGGTCGTATTTTGGATGTTTGGGATATTTTGAAAACTGCAGGGAGGGTTTGGGCAAAATGTGACTCATCGGCGCGTTCAGTAATTGGCATATTTTGGTATAAAAAGTCGTAATTTCAAACTGCGAATACGTGCAGAGAGCCAGAATTTGGCTTAAAAATATGGCTCAAGGGTCTAATTTGGGATATTTGGGATTCTTTGAAAACAGCATGGGGGGGGGGGGGGGTTTAGGCAAAATGTGACTCATCGCCGCTTTCAGTATTTGGCATATTGTCGGTTTAAAAAGTCGTAATTTCAAATTGCGAATACGTGCAAAGAGCCAGAATTTGGCTACAAAATATGGTTCAAGCGTCGAATTTGGGATGTTTGTGATATTTTTAAAGCTGCAGGGAGAGTTTGGGCAAAATGTGACCCATGGCTGATCCCAGTAATTGGCATATATACGGTATAAAAAGTCGTATTTTCAAACTGCGAATATGTGCAGAGAGCGAGAATTTGGCTCCAAAATATTGCTCAAGCGTCACACTTTGGATGTTTGGGATATTTTGAAAACTGCAGAGAGGGTTTGGGCAAAATGTGACTCATCGGCGCGTTCAGTAATTGGCATTTTTTGGTATAAAAATTCGTAATTTCACACTGGGCGAATACATGCAGAGAGCCAGAATTTGGTTCGTTAATATGGCCCAAGCGTCGAATTTGGGATGTTTGTGATATTTTGAAAACTGCAAGCAGGGTTTGGGCAAAATGTGATCCATCGCCGCTTTCAGTAATTGGCATTTTTTCTGTATAAAATGTCGTAATTTCAAACTGCGAATACTTGCAGAGAGCCAGAATTTGGCTCCAAAATATGGTTCAAGAGTCGAATTTGGGATGTTTTTGATATTTTTAAAACTGCAGGGAGGGTTTAGGCAAAATGTGACCCATCGCTGATCCCAGTAATTGGCATATATTCGGTATAAAAAGTCATAATTTCAATATTATGCGAAATTCTAATTATTCTAAACGTCAAATCATTAATTCATTAGAATTATCTAAAATGTTCTTGATTTTTGTTTATAAACTGAAACTGATGTTCTTGATTTTTTTAAGCAAGATTAGATAATAATCGTAGCATTAGGCAATATTTTGCCGTTTTCCCACGTTTTTGTGAATTATTAGTTTATTGTTAATAATTCACTAAATATACGATAAAAATGATGCAAACACATAATTGATTAGATAATAGCCTTAAATACTTAATTTTCAATCAACTATTTGTTTCTCATTAAAATACTGAGTAAGATATTTAAAAGGGGTGAAGGTCGGTTTTTATTGCATATATCGACGTTTCAGCCGGAATAGAGATGTTTTCGTGTACATCTTCCATCGGTAATATTACCGGAAAATCAGGAACATTTTAGTTAATTCCAGTGAAAACAAATTGATTTTTATCATTTGTATTGAAAACAACATTGTCATATGTCTTTTCTTGGATCTAAATAATACGAAACCTCGCTCTATGATATGAAGATAAAATCCTCATGTATGGTTAATTTGGGATGCTCTCTTTGCATCCCAACAATAAACTGAAAATTCGCAAAAACGTGGAAAACGGCAAAATATTTCCTAATTCGATAATATTATGTTTAAATCACATAACGGAAAAGGGGATGATAAACGTCAAAATATTGCTAAATTCGATGATTTTTCGAACGGAACAAAATGCAAGAAAACTTGCTTAAAATGTAATATAATGCGACATTCTGAGATTTGAAGGCCATCACATCGTGATACTACATGAAATAGTATCGAAATATTGGTAAAAATGAATATATTTACGTAATATCAAACAACATGAAAAACATGAAAAAAGTCACTATTTTACCATATATGAAGATTTTAGCTTCAAATCATAGAGCTAGGTTCCGTATTATTTAGATCCAAGAAAAGACATATGACAATGTTGTTTCCAATACAAATGATAAAAATCAATGTGTTTTCATTAGAATTAACTAAAATGTTCCTGATTTTCCGTTTATATTACCGATGGAAGATGTACACGAATACCGCTCTATTCCGGCTGAAACGTCGATATATGCAATAAAAACAGAACTTCTTCCCTTTTAAATATCTTACTCAGTATTTTACGAGAAACATATAGTTGATTGAAAATGAAGTATTTAAGGTTATTATCTAATCAATTATGTGTTTGCATCATTTTTATCGTATATATAATGAATTAATACCAATAAACTGAAAATTCACAAAAACGTGGAAAAACGGCAAAATATTGCCTAATTCGATAATATTATGTTTAAATCACATAACGGAAAAGGGGATGATAAACGTCAAAGTATTGCTAAATTCAATGATTTTACGTACGAAACAAATTGCAAGAAAACTTGCTTAAAATGCAATATTATGCGAAATTCTGAGATTTGAAGGCCAAATCACATATCGTGATACTACATGAAATAGTATCGAAATATTGGTAAAAATTAATATATTTACGTAATATCAAACTACATGATTAACGTGAAAAAGTCACTATTTTACCATATTTGAGGATTTTAACTTCAAATCATAGAGCGAGGTTTCGTATTATTTAGATCGAAGAAAAGACATATGACAATGTTGTTTCCAATACAAATGATAAAAAACAATGGGTTTTCATTAGAATTAACTAAAATGTTCTTGATTTTCCGTTTATATTACCGATGGAAGATGTACACGTAAAACCGCTCTAATCCGGCTGAAACGTCGATATATGCAATAAAAACCGAACTTCTCCCCTTTTCAATATCTTACTCAGTATTTTAACGAGAAACAAATGGTTGATTGAAAATTAAGTATGTAAGGTTAATTTCTAATCAATTATGTGTTTGCATCATTTTTATTGTATATATAATGAATTAATACCCATCTTCTTGAGATGATTTGATTTATCATACCCATAAACTGAAAATTCACAAAAACTTGCAAAAACGGCAAAATATTGCCTAATTCGATGATATTTTGTTTAAATCACATAAAGGAAAAGGGGATGATAAACGTCTAAATATTGCTAAAATCGATGATTTTTCGTACGAAATAAAATGCAAGAAAACTTGCTTAAAATGCAATATTATGCGAAATTCTGAGATTTGAAGGCCAAATCACATATAATGATATTACATGAAATAGTATCGAAATATTGGTAAAAATGAATATATTTACGTAATATCAAACTACATGATTTACGTGAAAAAGTCACTATTTTACCATATTTGAAGATTTTAACTTCAAATCATAGAGCGAGGTTTCGTATTATTTAGATCCAAGAAAAGACATATGACAATGTTGTTTCCAATACAAATGATAAAAAACAATGTGTTTTCATTAGAATTAACTAAAATGTTCCTTATTTGCCATTTATATTACCGAAAGAAGATGTACACGTAAAACCGCTCTAATCCTGCTGAAACGTCGATATATGCAATAAAAATCGAACTTCTCCCCTTTTCAATATCCTACTCAGTTATTTAACGAGAAACAAACGGTTGATTGAAAATGAAGTATTTAAGGGTAATTTCTAATCAATTATGTGTTTGCATCATTTTTATCGTATATATAATGAATTAATAACAATAAACATAAAATTCACATAAACGTGGAGAACGGCAAAATATTGCCTAATTCGATGATATTATGTTTAAATCACATAACGGAAAAGGGGATGATAAACGTCAAAATGTTGCTAAATATGATGATTTTTCGTACGAAACAAAATGCAAGAAAATTTGCTTAAAATGCAATATTATGCGAAATTCTGAGATTTGAAGGCCAAATCACATATCGTGATACTACATGAAATAGTATCGAAATATTGGTAAAAATGAATATATTTACGTAATGTCAAACTACATGAAAAACGTGAAAAAAGTCACTATTTTACCATACTTGAGGATTTTAACTTCATATCATAGAGCGAGGTTTCGTATTATTTAGATCCAAGAAAAGACATATGACAATGTTGTTTCCAATACAAATGATAAAAATCAATGTGTTTTCATTTGAATTAACTAAAATGTTCTTGATTTTCCGTTTATATTACCGATGGAAGATGTACACGTAAAACCGCTCTAATATGGCTGAAACGTCGATATATGCAATAAAAACCGAACTTCTCCCCTTTCCAATATCTTACTCAGTATTTTAACGAGAAACAAATGATTGATTGAAAATGAAGTATTTAAGGTTAATATCTAATCAATTATGTGTTTGCATAATTTTTATCGTATATTTATATTCGCAGTTTGAAATTATGAATTTTATACCGAAAATACGCCAATTACTGAGAGCGGCGATGGGTCACAGTTTGCCCAAACCCACCCTGCAGTTTTGAAAATATCCCAAACATCCCAAATTCGACTCTTGAACCATATTTTGGAGCTAAATTCTGGCTCTTTGCACGTATTCGCATTTTGAAATTACAACTTTTAATACCGAAAATATGCCAATTACTGAACGCGCCGATGAGTCATATTTTGCACAAACCCTCCCTGCAGTTTTCAAAATATCCAAAACATCCCAAATTTGACGCTTTAGCAATATTTTGATGCAAAATTCTCGCTCTCTGCACGTATACGCAGTTTGAAATTACGACTTTTTATACCGAATATATGCCAATTACTGGGATCAGCGATGGGTTTCCTTTTTCCCAAACCCTCCCTACAATTTTAAAAATATCACAAACATCCCAAATTCGACGCTTGAACCAAAATTTGGAGCTAAATTCTGGCTCTCTGCACGTATTCGCAGTTTGAAATTACGACTTTTTATACAGAAAAAATGCCAATTACTGAAAGCGGCGATGGATCAAGTTTGGCCCAAAACCTCCCTGAAGTTTTCAAAATATCCCAAACATCCCAAATTCGACGCTTGGGCCATATTAAGGAGCCAAATTCTGGCTCTCTGCATTATTCGCAGTTTGAAATTACGAATTTTATAATGAAAATATGCCAATTACTGAACGCGCTGATGAGTCACATTTTGCCCAAACCCTCCCTGCAGTTTCCAAAATATCCCAAACATCCCAAATTCGACTATTGAGCAATATTTTGGAGCCAAATTCTGGCTCTCTGCACGTATTCGCAGTTTAAAATTACGACTTTTTGTACCGAATATATGCCAATTACTGGGATCAACGATGGGTCACATTTTGCCCAAACCCTCCCTGCAGTTTTAAAAATATCACAAACATCCCAAATTTGACGCTTGAACCATATTTTGGAGCCAAATTTTGGCTCTCTGCACGTATTCGCAGTTTGATATTACGACTTTTTATACAGAAAAAATGAGAATTACTGAAAGCGGCGATGGATCACATTTTGCCCAAACCCTCCCTGCAGTTTTAAAAATATCACAAACATCCCAAATTCGACGCTTGAACCATATTTTGGGGCAAAATTTTGGCTCTCTGCACGTATTCGCAGTTTGATATTACTACTTTTTATACCGAAAATATGCCAATTACTGAACGCGCCGATGTGTCACATTTTGCCCAAGTCCTCCCTGCAGTTTTAAAAATATCACAAACATCCCAAATTCGACCCTTGAACCATATTTTGGAGCCAAATTCTGGCTCTCTGCACGTATTCGCAGTTTGAAATTACGACTTTTTATACAGAAAAAATGCCAATTACTGAACGCGGCGATGGTTCACATTTTGCCCAAAACCTTCCTGATGTTTTCAAAATATCCCAAACATCCCAAATTCGACGCTTGGGCCATATTAGGGAGCCAAATTCTGGCTCTCTGCATGTATACGCAGTTTGAAATTACGAATTTTATACCGAAAATATGCCAATTACTGAGAGCGGCGATGGGTCACAGTTTGCCCAAACCCACCCTGCAGTTTTGAAAATATCCCAAACATCCCAAGTTCGACGCTTCAGCCATATTTTGGCGCCAAATTCTGGCTCTTTGCACGTAATCGCAGTTTGAAATTACGACTTTTTATACAGAAAATATGCCAATTACTGAACTCGCCGATGAGTCACATTTTGCCAAACCCTCCCTGCAGTTTTCAAAATATCCCAAACATCCCAAATTCAATTATTGAGCAATATTTTGGCGCCAAATTCTGGCTCTCTGCACGTATTCGCAGTTTGAAATTACGACTTTATATACAGAATATATGCCAATTACTGGGATCAGCGATGGGTCACATTTTGCCCAAACCCTCCCTACAGTTTTAAAAATATCACAACATCCCAAATTCGACGCTTGAACCATATTTTGGAGCCAAATTCTGGCTCTCTGCACGTATTCGCAGTTTAATATTACGACTTTTTATGCAGAAAAAATGCCAATTACTGAGAGCTGCGATGGATCACATTTTGCCCAACCCCTCTCTGCAGTTTTCAAAATATTCCAAACATCCCAAATTCGACCCTTGAACCATATTTTGGAGCCAAATTCTGGCTCTCTGCACTTATTCGCAGTTTGAAATTACGACTTTTTATACCGAAAATATACCAATTACTGAAAGCGGCGATGGGTCACATTTTGTCCAATCCCCTCTGCAGTTTTCGAAATATCCCAAACATCCCAAATACGACCCTTGAGGAATATTTTGGAGCCAATTTCTGGTTCTCTGCACGTATTCGCAGTATGAAATTACGACTTTTTATACCGAAAATATGCCAGATACTGAAAGCGGCGATGGATCACATTTTGCCCGAGCCCTCTCTGCAGTTTTCAAAATATCCCAAACGTCCCAAATTCGACGCTTGAGCCATATTATGGAGCCAAATTCTGGCTTTCGGCACGTTTTCGCAGTTTGAAATTACGAATTTTATACCGAAAATATGCCAATTACTGAGAGCAGCGATGGGTCACAGTTTGCCCAAATTCACCCTGCAGTTTTGAAAATATCTCAAACATCCCAAATTCGACTCTTGAGCCATATTTTGGAACCAAACTTTGGCTCTCTGCACGTATTCGCAGTTTGAAATTACGACTTTTTATACCGAATATATGCCAATTCCTGGGATAAGCGATGGGTCACATTTTGCCCAAACCCTCCCTGCAGTTTTAAAAATATCAGAAACATCCCAAATTCTACTCTTGAACCATATTTTGGAGCCAAATTCTGGCTCTCTGCACGTATTCGCAGTTTGAAATTACGACTTTTTATACAGAAAAAATGCCAATTACTGAAAGCGGCGATGGATCACATTTTGCGCAAAACCTCCCTGAAGTTTTCAAAATATCCCAAACATCCCAAATTCGACGCTTGGGCCATATTAAGGATCCAAATTCTGGCTCTCTGCATGTATTCGCAGTTTGAAGTTACGAATTTTATACCGAAAATATGCCAATTACTGAGAGCGGCGATGGGTCACAGTTTGCCCAAACCCACCCTGCAGTTTTGAAAATATCCCAAACATCCCAAGTTCGACGCCCGAGCCATATTTTGGCGCCAAATTCTGGCTCTTTGCACTTATTCGCAGTTTGAAATTACGACTTTTTATACCGAATATATGCCAATTACTGGGATCAGCGATGGGTCACATTTTGCCCAAACCATCCCTGCAGTTTTAAAAATATCACAAACATCCCAAATTCGACGCTTGAACCATATTTTGGAGCCAAATTCTGGCTCTCTGCACTTATTCGCAGTTTGAAATTACGACTTTTTATACCGAAAATATACCAATTACTGAAAGCGGCGATGGGTTACATTTTGTCCAAACCCCTCTGCAGTTTTCGAAATATCCCAAACATCCCAAATACGACCCTTGAGGAATATTTTGGAGCCAATTTCTGGCTCTCTGCACGTATTCGCAGAATGAAATGAAGACTTTTTATAACGAAAATATGCCAGTTACTGAAAGCGGCGAAGGATCACATTTTGCCCGAGCCCTCTCTGCAGTTTTCAAAATATCCCAAACGTCCCAAATTCGACGCTTGAGCCATATTTTGGAGCCAAATTCTGGCTCTCGGCACGTTTTCGCAGTTTTAAATTACAAATTTTATACCGAAAATATGCAAATTACTGAACGCGCCGATGTGTCACATTTTGCCCAAGTCCTCCCTGCAGTTTTAAAAATATCACAAACATCCCAAATTCGACCCTTGAACCATATTTTGGCGCCAAATTCTGTCTCTTTGCACGTAATCGCAGTTTGAAATTACGACTTTTTATACAGAAAATATGCCAATTACTGAACGCGCCGATGAGTCACATTTTGCCAAACCCTCCTTGCAGTTTTCAAAATATCCCAAACATCCCAAATTCAATTATTGAGCAATATTTTGGAGCCAAATTCTGGCTCTCTGCACGTATTCGCAGTTTGAAATTACGAATTTTTATACCGAATATATGCCAATTACTGGGATCAGCGATGGGTCACATTTTGCCCAAACCCTCCCTACAGTTTTAAAAATATCACAACATCCCAAATTCGACGCTTGAACCATATTTTGGAGCCAAATTCTGGCTCTCTGCACGTATTCGCAGTTTAATATTACGACTTTTTATGCAGAAAAAAAGCCAATTACTGAGAGCTGCGATAGATCACATTTTGCCCAACCCCTCTCTGCAGTTTTCAAAATATCCCAAACATCCCAAATTCGACCCTTGAACCATATTTTGGAGCCAAATTCTGGCTCTCTGCACTTATTCGCAGTTTGAAATTACGACTTTGTATACCGAAAATATACCAATTACTGAAAGCGGCGATGGGTCACATTTTGTCCAATCCCCTCTGCAGTTTTCGAAATATCCCAAACATCCCAAATACGACCCTTGAGGAATATTTTGGAGCCAATTTCTGGTTCTCTGCACGTATTCGCAGTATGAAATTACGACTTTTTATACGAAAATATGCCAGATACTGAAAGCGGCGATGGATCACATTTTGCCCGAGCCCTCTCTGCAGTTTTCAAAATATCCCAAACGTCCCAAATTCGACGCTTGAGCCATATTATGGAGCCAAATTCTGGCTCTCGGCACGTTTTCGCAGTTTGAAATTACGAATTTTATACCGAAAATATGCCAATTACTGAGAGCAGCGATGGGTCACAGTTTGCCCAAATTCACCCTGCAGTTTTGAAAATATCTCAAACATCCCAAATTCGACTCTTGAGCCATATTTTGGAACCAAACTTTGGCTCTCTGCACGTATTCACAGTTTGAAATTACGACTTTTTATACCGAATATATGCCAATTCCTGGGATAAGCGATGGGTCACATTTTGCCCAAACCCTCCCTGCAGTTTTAAAAATATCAGAAACATCCCAAATTCTACTCTTGAACCATATTTTGGAGCCAAATTCTGGCTCTCTGCACGTATTCGCAGTTTGAAATTACGACTTTTTATACAGAAAAAATGCCAATTACTGAAAGCGGCGATGGATCACATTTTGCGCAAAACCTCCCTGAAGTTTTCAAAATATCCCAAACATCCCAAATTCGACGCTTGGGCCATATTAAGGATCCAAATTCTGGCTCTCTGCATGTATTCGCAGTTTGAAGTTACGAATTTTATACCGAAAATATGCCAATTACTGAGAGCGGCGATGGGTCACAGTTTGCCCAAACCCACCCTGCAGTTTTGAAAATATCCCAAACATCCCAAGTTCGACGCCTGAGCCATATTTTGGCGCCAAATTCTGGCTCTTTGCACGTATTCGCAGTTTGAAATTACGACTTTTTATACCGAATATATGCCAATTACTGGGATCAGCGATGGGTCACATTTTGCCCAAACCATCCCTGCAGTTTTAAAAATATCACAAACATCCCAAATTCGACGCTTGAACCATATTTTGGAGTCAAATTCTGGCTCTCTGCACTTATTCGCAGTTTGAAATTACGACTTTTTATACCGAAAATATACCAATTACTGAAAGCGACGATGGGTTACATTTTGTCCAAACCCCTCTGCAGTTTTTGAAATATCCCAAACATCCCAAATACGACCCTTGAGGAATATTTTGGAGCCAATTTCTGGCTCTCTGCACGTATTCGCAGAATGAAATTAAGACTTTTTATAACGAAAATATGCCAGTTACTGAAAGCGGCGAAGGATCACATTTTGCCCGAGCCCTCTCTGCAGATTTCAAAATATCCCAAACGTCCCAAATTCGACGCTTGAGCCATATTTTGGAGCCAAATTCTGGCTCTCGGCACGTTTTCGCAGTTTTAAATTACAAATTTTATACCGAAAATATGCAAATTACTGAACGCGCCGATGTGTCACATTTTGCCCAAGTCCTCCCTGCAGTTTTAAAAATATCACAAACATCCGAAATTCGACCCTTGAACCATATTTTGGCGCCAAATTCTGGCTCTTTGCACGTAATCGCAGTTTGAAATTACGACTTTTTATACAGAAAATATGCCAATTACTGAACGCGCCGATGAGTCACATTTTGCCAAACCCTCCCTGCAGTTTTCAAAATATCCCAAACATCCCAAATTCAATTATTGAGCAATATTTTGGAGCCAAATTCTGGCTCTCTGCACTTATTCGCAGTTTGAAATTACGACTTTTTATACCGAATATATGCCAATTTCTGGGATCAGCGATGGGTCACATTTTGCCCAAACCCTCCCTACAGTTTTAAAAATATCACAACATCCCAAATTCGACGCTTGAACCATATTTTGGAGCCAAATTCTGGCTCTCTGCACGTATTCGCAGTTTAATATTACGACTTTTTATGCAGAAAAAATGCCAATTACTGAGAGCTGCGATGGATCACATTTTGCCCAACCCCTCTCTGCAGTTTTCAAAATATCCCAAACATCCCAAATTCGACCCTTGAACCATATTTTGGAGCCAAATTCTGGCTCTCTGCACTTATTCGCAGTTTGAAATTACGACTTTTTATACCGAAAATATACCAATTACTGAAAGCGGCGATGGGTCACATTTTGTCCAATCCCCTCTGCAGTTTTCGAAATATCCCAAACATCCCAAATACGACCCTTGAGGAATATTTTGGAGCCAATTTCTGGTTCTCTGCACGTATTCGCAGTATGAAATTACGACTTTTTATACGAAAATATGCCAGATACTGAAAGCGGCGATGGATCCCATTTTGCCCGAGCCCTCTCTGCAGTTTTCAAAATATCCCAAACGTCCCAAATTCGACGCTTGAGCCATATTATGGAGCCAAATTCTGGCTCTCGGCACGTTTTCGCAGTTTGAAATTACGAATTTTATACCGAAAATATGCCAATTACTGAGAGCAGCGATGGGTCACAGTTTGCCCAAATTCACCCTGCAGTTTTGAAAATATCTCAAACATCCCAAATTCGACTCTTGAGCCATATTTTGGAACCAAACTTTGGCTCTCTGCACGTATTCACAGTTTAAAATTACGACTTTTTATACCGAATATATGCCAATTACTGGGATCAGCGATGTGTCACATTTTGCCCAAACCCTCCCTGCAGTTTTAAAAATATCACAAACATCCCAAATTTGACTCTTGAACCATATTTTGGAGCCAAATTCTGGCTCTCTGCACGTATTCGCAGTTTGAAATTACGACTTTTTATACAGAAAAAATGCCAATTACTGAAAGCGGCGATGGATCACATTTTGCCCAAACCTTCCCTGCAGTTTTGAAAATATCCCAAACATCCCAAATTCGACGCTTGGGCCATATTAAGGAGCCAAATTCTGGCTCTCTGCATGTATTCGCAGTTTGAAATTACGAATTTTATACCGAAAATATGCCAATTACTTAGAGCGGCGATGGGTCACAGTTTGCCCAAACCCACCCTGCAGTTTTGAAAATATCCCAAACATCCCAAATTCGACGCTTGGGCCATATTAAGGAGCCAAATTCTGGCTCTCTGCATGTATTCGCAGTTTGAAATTACGAATTTTATACCGAAAATATGCCAATTACTGAGAGCGGCGATGGGTCACAGTTTGCCCAAACCCACCCTGCAGTTTTGAAAATATCCCAAACATCCCAAATTCGACGCTTGAGCCATATTTTGGAGCCAAGTTCTGGCTCTCTGCACGCATTCGCTTTTTGAAATTACGAATTTTTATACCGAAAATATGCCAATTACTGAGCAAGCCGTTGAGTCACATTGTGCCCAAGTCCTCCCTGCAGTTTTCAAAACATCCCAAACATCCCAAATTCGAAGCTTGACCAATATTTTGGAGCAAAATTCTCGCTCTCTGCACGTATTCGCAGTTTGAAATTACGAAATTTTATACCGAATATATGCCAATTAATTGGATCAGCGATGGGTTACATTTTGCCCAATCCCTCCCTGCAGTTTTAAAAATATCACAAACATCCCAAATTCGACGCTTGAACCATAATTTGGAGCCAAATTCTGGCTCTCTGCACGTATTCGCAGTTTGAAATTACGACTTTTTATACAGAAAAAATGCCAATTACTGAAAGTGGCGATGGATCACGTTTTGCCCAAACCCTCCCTGCAGTTTTCAAAATATCCAAAACGTCCAAAATTCGACGCTTGAGCCATATTTTGGAGCCAAATTCTGGCTCTCGGCACGTTTTCGCTGTTCGAAATTACGAATTTTATACCGAAAATATCCAATTACTGAGACCAGCGATATGTCACTGTTTGCCCAAACCCACCCTGCAGTTTTGAAAATATCTCAAACATCCCAAATTCGACTATTGAACCATAATTTGGAGCCAAATTCTGGCTCTCTGCACGTATTCGCAGTTTGAAATTACGACGTTTTATACCAAAATATGCCAATTACTGAACGCGCCGATGAGTCACATTTTGCCCAAACCCTTCCTGCAGTTTTCAAAATATCCAAAACATCCCAAATTTGACGCTTGAGCCATATTTTGGAGCAAAATTCTCGCTCTCTGCCCGTATTCGCAGTTTGAAATTATGACTTTTTATACCGAATATATGCCAATTACTGGGATCAGCGATGGGTCACATTTTGCCTAAACCCTCCCTGCAGTTTTAAAAATATCACAAACATCCCAAATTCGACTCTTGAACCATATTTTGGAGCCAAATTCTGGCTCTCTGCACGTATTCGTAGTTTGAAATTACGACATTTTATACAGAAAAAATGCCAATTACTGGAAGCGGCGATGGATCACATTTTGCCCAAACCCTCTCTGCAGATTTCAAAATATCCCAAACGTCCCAAATTCGACGCTTGAGCCATATTTTGGAGCCAAATTCTGGCTCTCGGCACGTTTTCGCAGTTTTAAATTACAAATTTTATACCGAAAATATGCAAATTACTGAACGCGCCGATGTGTCACATTTTGCCCAAGTCCTCCCTGCAGTTTTAAAAATATCACAAACATCCGAAATTCGACCCTTGAACCATATTTTGGCGCCAAATTCTGGCTCTTTGCACGTAATCGCAGTTTGAAATTACGACTTTTTATACAGAAAATATGCCAATTACTGAACGCGCCGATGAGTCACATTTTGCCAAACCCTCCCTGCAGTTTTCAAAATATCCCAAACATCCCAAATTCAATTATTGAGCAATATTTTGGAGCCAAATTCTGGCTCTCTGCACTTATTCGCAGTTTGAAATTACGACTTTTTATACCGAATATATGCCAATTTCTGGGATCAGCGATGGGTCACATTTTGCCCAAACCCTCCCTACAGTTTTAAAAATATCACAAACATCCCAAATTCGACGCTTGAACCATATTTTGGAGCCAAATTCTGGCTCTCTGCACGTATTCGCAGTTTAATATTACGACTTTTTATGCAGAAAAAATGCCAATTACTGAGAGCTGCGATGGATCACATTTTGCCCAACCCCTCTCTGCAGTTTTCAAAATATCCCAAACATCCCAAATTCGACCCTTGAACCATATTTTGGAGCCAAATTCTGGCTCTCTGCACTTATTCGCAGTTTGAAATTACGACTTTTTATACCGAAAATATACCAATTACTGAAAGCGGCGATGGGTCACATTTTGTCCAATCCCCTCTGCAGTTTTCGAAATATCCCAAACATCCCAAATACGACCCTTGAGGAATATTTTGGAGCCAATTTCTGGTTCTCTGCACGTATTCGCAGTATGAAATTACGACTTTTTATACGAAAATATGCCAGATACTGAAAGCGGCGATGGATCACATTTTGCCCGAGCCCTCTCTGCAGTTTTCAAAATATCCCAAACGTCCCAAATTCGACGCTTGAGCCATATTATGGAGCCAAATTCTGGCTCTCGGCACGTTTTCGCAGTTTGAAATTACGAATTTTATACCGAAAATATGCCAATTACTGAGAGCAGCGATGGGTCACAGTTTGCCCAAATTCACCCTGCAGTTTTGAAAATATCTCAAACATCCCAAATTCGACTCTTGAGCCATATTTTGGAACCAAACTTTGGCTCTCTGCACGTATTCACAGTTTAAAATTACGACTTTTTATACCGAATATATGCCAATTACTGGGATCAGCGATGTGTCACATTTTGCCCAAACCCTCCCTGCAGTTTTAAAAATATCACAAACATCCCAAATTTGACTCTTGAACCATATTTTGGAGCCAAATTCTGGCTCTCTGCACGTATTCGCAGTTTGAAATTACGACTTTTTATACAGAAAAAATGCCAATTACTGAAAGCGGCGATGGATCACATTTTGCCCAAACCTTCCCTGCAGTTTTGAAAATATCCCAAACATCCCAAATTCGACGCTTGGGCCATATTAAGGAGCCAAATTCTGGCTCTCTGCATGTATTCGCAGTTTGAAATTACGAATTTTATACCGAAAATATGCCAATTACTTAGAGCGGCGATGGGTCACAGTTTGCCCAAACCCACCCTGCAGTTTTGAAAATATCCCAAACATCCCAAATTCGACGCTTGGGCCATATTAAGGAGCCAAATTCTGGCTCTCTGCATGTATTCGCAGTTTGAAATTACGAATTTTATACCGAAAATATGCCAATTACTGAGAGCGGCGATGGGTCACAGTTTGCCCAAACCCACCCTGCAGTTTTGAAAATATCCCAAACATCCCAAATTCGACGCTTGAGCCATATTTTGGAGCCAAGTTCTGGCTCTCTGCACGCATTCGCTTTTTGAAATTACGAATTTTTATACCGAAAATATGCCAATTACTGAGCAAGCCGTTGAGTCACATTGTGCCCAAGTCCTCCCTGCAGTTTTCAAAACATCCCAAACATCCCAAATTCGAAGCTTGAGCAATATTTTGGAGCAAAATTCTCGCTCTCTGCACGTTTTCGCAGTTTGAAATTACGAAATTTTATACCGAATATATGCCAATTAATTGGATCAGCGATGGGTTACATTTTGCCCAATCCCTCCCTGCAGTTTTAAAAATATCACAAACATCCCAAATTCGACGCTTGAACCATAATTTGGAGCCAAATTCTGGCTCTCTGCACGTATTCGCAGTTTGAAATTACGACTTTTTATACAGAAAAAATGCCAATTACTGAAAGTGGCGATGGATCACGTTTTGCCCAAACCCTCCCTGCAGTTTTCAAAATATCCAAAACGTCCAAAATTCGACGCTTGAGCCATATTTTGGAGCCAAATTCTGGCTCTCGGCACGTTTTCGCTGTTCGAAATTACGAATTTTATACCGAAAATATCCAATTACTGAGACCAGCGATATGTCACTGTTTGCCCAAACCCACCCTGCAGTTTTGAAAATATCTCAAACATCCCAAATTCGACTATTGAACCATAATTTGGAGCCAAATTCTGGCTCTCTGCACGTATTCGCAGTTTGAAATTACGACGTTTTATACCAAAATATGCCAATTACTGAACGCGCCGATGAGTCACATTTTGCCCAAACCCTTCCTGCAGTTTTCAAAATATCCAAAACATCCCAAATTTGACGCTTGAGCCATATTTTGGAGCAAAATTCTCGCTCTCTGCCCGTATTCGCAGTTTGAAATTATGACTTTTTATACCGAATATATGCCAATTACTGGGATCAGCGATGGGTCACATTTTGCCTAAACCCTCCCTGCAGTTTTAAAAATATCACAAACATCCCAAATTCGACTCTTGAACCATATTTTGGAGCCAAATTCTGGCTCTCTGCACGTATTCGTAGTTTGAAATTACGACATTTTATACAGAAAAAATGCCAATTACTGGAAGCGGCGATGGATCACATTTTGCCCAAACCCTCTCTGCAGTTTTCAAAATATCCCAAACATCCCAAATTCGACGCTTGGGCCATATTAACGAGCCAAATTCTGGCTCTCTGCATGTATTCGCAGTTTGAAATTACGAATTTTATACCGAAAATATGCCAATTACTGAGAGCGGCGATGGGTCACAGTTTGACCAAACCCACCCTGCAGTTTTGAAAATATCCTAAACATCCCCAATTCGACGCTTGAGCCATATTTTGGCGCCAAATTCTGGCTCTCTGCACGTATTCGAATCACGATATGTGATTTGGCCTTCAAATCTCAGAATTTCGCATAATATTGCATTTTAAGCAAGTTTTCTTCCATTTTGTTTCGTACAAAAAATCATCGAATTTAGCAATATTTTGACGTTTATCATCCCCATTTCCTTTATGTGATTTAAACAAAATATCATCGAATTAGGCAATATTTTGCTGTTTTTCCACGTTTTTGTGAATTTTCAGTCTATGGGTATTAATTCATTATATATACGATAAAAATGATGCAAACACATTATTGATGAGATAATAACCTTAAATACTTCATTTTCAATCAACAATTTGCTTCTCGTTAAAATACTGAGTAGGATATTGAAAAGGGGAGAAGTTCGGTTTTTATTGCATATATCGACGTTTCAGCCGGATTAGAGCGGTTTTACGTGTACATCTTCTTTCGGTAATATAAACGGAAAATCAAGAACATTTTAGTTAATTCTAAGGAAAACACATTGTTTTTTATCATTTGTATTGGAAACAGCATTGTCATATGTCTTTTCTTGGATCTAAATAATACGAAACCTCGCTCTATGATTTGAAGTTAAAATCCTCAAATATGGTAAAATAGTGCCTTTTTCACGTTAATCATGTAGTTTGATATTACGTAAATATATTCATTTTTACCAATATTTCGATACTATTTCATGTTGTATCACGATATGTGATTTGGCCTTCAAATCTCAGAATTTTGCATAATATTGCATTTTAAGCAAGTTTTCTTGCATTTTGTTTCGTACGAAAAAACCTCGAATTTAGCAATATTTTGACGTTTATCATCCCTTTTTCCTTTGTGATTTAAACAAAATATCATCGAATTAGGCAAAATTTTGCCGTTTTTCCACGTTTTTGTGAATTTTCAGTTTATTGGTATTAATTCATTATATATACGAAAAAAATGATGCAAACACATAATTGATTAGATAATAACCTTAAATACTTCATTTTGAATCAACTATTTGTTGCTCGTTAAAATACTGAGTAAGATATTGAAAAGGGAAGAAGTTCTGTTTTTATTGCATATATCAACGTTTCAGACGGAATAGAGCGGTTTTCGTGTACATCTTCCATCGGCAATATAAACGGAAAATCAGAAACATTTTAGTTAATTCTAATGAAAACACATTGATTTTTATCATTTGTATTGGAAACAACATTGTCATATGTCTTTTCTTGGATCTAAATAATACGAAACCTCGCTCTATGATATGAAGTTAAAATCCACAAATATGGTTAAATAGTGACTTTTTTCACGTTTTTCATGTAGTTTGATATTACGTAAATATATTCATTTTTACCAATATTTCGATACTATTTCATGTAGTATCACGATATGTGATTTGGCCTTCAAATCTCAGAATTTCGCATAATATTGCATTTTAAGCAAGTTTTCTTCCATTTTGTTTCGTACGAAAAATCAACAAATTTAGGAATATTTAGACGTTTATCATGCCCGTCAAACGGGGCTCATGAGAGGGATGCAGAGGCTTAAGAGGGTGATGCAAAGGCTCAAGAGAGGGATGCCGAGGATCATGAGAGGGATTCAGGAGTTCAAGAGAGGGATGCAGAGGTTCAAGAGAGGGATACAGTGGCTCAAGAGAGGGATGCAGAGGCGTAAGAGGGTGATGCGAAGGCTCTAGAGTGGGATGCAGAGGCTCATGAGAGAGATGCAGGAGTTCAAGAGAGTGATGCGGAGGCTCAAGAGAGGGATGCAGAGGCTCAAAAGAGGGATGCAGGGGCTCAAGAGAGGGATGCAGAGGTTCAAGCGAGGGATGCAGAGGCTCAAGAGAGGGACGCAGAGGCTCAAGAGAAGGATGCAGAGGCTCAAGTGAGGGATGCAGAGGCACAAGAGAGGGATGCAGAGGCTCTTGAGAGTGATGCCGAGGGTCATGAGAGGGATGCAGAGGCTTAAGAGAGTGATTCAGAGGCTTACGAGAGTGATGCAGAGGCTTAAGAGAGTGATGCAGAGGCTCAAGAGAGGGATGCAGAGGCTCATGAGAGGGACGCAGAGGCTCAAGAGAAGGATGCAGAGGCTCAAGTGAGGGATGCAGAGGCTCAAGAGAGGGATGCAGAGGCACAAGAGAGGAATGCAGAGGATCAAGAGAGTGATGCAGAGGCTCGAGAGAGTGATGCAGAGGATCAAGAGAGGGATTCAGAGGCTCAAGAGAGGGATGCAGGGGCTAAAGAGAGTGATGCAGAGGCTTACGAGAGTGATGCAGATTATCAAGAGAGGGATGCAGAGGCTTAAAAGAGTGATGCAGAGGCTGAAGAGAGTGTTGCAGAGGCTTATGAGAGGGATGCAGATTCTCAGGAGAATGATGCCGAGGCTCAAGAGAGTGATGCAGAGGCTCAAGAGAGTGATGCAGAGGCTCAAGA
The DNA here is from genome assembly GCF_040958095.1 of Procambarus clarkii. Classification (NCBI taxonomy): domain Eukaryota; kingdom Metazoa; phylum Arthropoda; class Malacostraca; order Decapoda; family Cambaridae; genus Procambarus; species Procambarus clarkii. Next base: position 1,687,633 of record NC_091200.1, read on the forward strand.
GAGTGATGCAGAGGGTCAAGAGAGTGATGCAGAGGCTCAAGAGAGTGTTGCAGAGGCTAAAGAGAGGGATGCAGAGTCTCAGGAGAGTGATGCAGAGGCTCAAGAGAGTGATGCAGAGGATCAAGAGAGGGAAGCAGAGTCTTAAGAGAGTGATGCAGAGGGCGAAGAGAGTGATGCAGAGGCTTAGGAGAGTGATGCAGAGGCTGAAGAGAGTGTTGCAGAGGCTCAAGAGAGAGATGCAGAGGCTCAAGAGAGTGATGCAGAGGCTAAAAAGATTTATGCAGAGGCTAAAGAGAGTGATGCAGAGGCTTACAAGAGTGATGCAGAGGATCAAGAGAGGGATGCAGAGGCTTAAGTGAGTAATGCAGAAGCTGAGTGATGCAGAGGCTTAAGAGAATTATGCAGAGGCTCAAGAGAGTGATGCAGAGGCTCGAGAGAGTGATACAGAGGCTCAAGATAGTGATGCAGAGGCTCAAGAGAGTGATGCAGAGGCTCAAGAGAGTGATGCAGAGGATTGAGAGAGGGATGCACAGGCTCAAAAGAGTGATGCAGAGGCTCAAGAGAGTGATGCAGAGGCTAAAGAGAGTGATGCAGAGGCTCAAGAGAGTGATGCAGAGGCACAAGAGAGGGATGCAGAGTTGTAAGAGAGTGATGCAGAGGGTCAAGAGAGTGATGCAGAGGCTTAGGAGAGGGATGACGAGGCTCAAAAGAGTGATGAAGAGGCTCAAGGGAAGGATGTAGAGGCTTCTGGCATATACGTTGAGGAATGAAAAGTGGCCTGCTGTAGTTTGTACATGAAAGTGATGGTACTGTGTGTGTACATTGTGTGACGTGCTCGCAAGAATGTGCGGTAAATCACTTCTGACGTATGTTAATAGGCCTGTGGCGTTACTGTTATTATAGGATGCATACCCTCTGATCTTTGGTGGGGTTTTGTTTATCATATTGGACGTGTAGGGCTCCTGTATAGCAATTATATCTATGTTGTTACTGGTAACATGTGCAATTAGATCATTCAGTCTTTTGTTGATGCTACGAATGTTCCAACTGAGAAACCTAATGATCCTTGTGTCAACAGCAGCCATCGTCTTGGTGTTGTTCCTCCCTGGGACTGGTGGTCCCATTGTTGTCCTTGTCCCACTTACACAATGCGTCAATAAGTGACTCTACGACGTAAAGAGCCGCACCAACCTGGCGTTTGGTGTCGTCAGGAACATCTGGTGACATCATCAGTTTCTTGATCACTGAGCAACTCGGGATGGTCCGCGAGTGAATGCTCTCTGTAAGTCGTAGGGCATAATTACTGTCACTCAGAATATTATCTTTTTCATTCTCGTACCTGACTTGAGCGCGTTCGTTAAGGTCATGAATCATTTTAAAATATTCTGATGCAGATCGACTTCATTTTCTAGTTAATGTTTCCGTGTCATTAACACTGTTGTCATCCCTGAGTTGACTGACGACGTCGCTGCCACCGCCTCTGTTTTCGCTGTCCTCTCTGCCGCCGCCGCCACCACCACCACCACCACAGGAACCTTTACCAGCGCGGGTCACGGCTGTAACACAGCAGCGTGAAGGCTGCTGTATCTCTTGTGAAGGAGCCTGACGTAGCGTCTGTATAATTCCAGTCAGTTCTGCTACCTGTGCTTGCAAGGCTGCCAACTGTTCTTTAACTGTTATCTCAGACTGTTGTGTGTTGTCAGGGGCGTTGCTGGTACTGTCACCGTTATGGGGTGGGTCAACAGTACTAGAGCCGGCATCAGTAGACACTTGTTGAGTATCGGGAACTTGCCTCCTCGTGCCAAGGGAGGCTGGCCGTTTGGTACAATCTGAGTGCCAGATGGTGACTCCCTCCATACCACATCTGAAACACCTCAGCGGCGGTTTAGTTGGAGTCACAGTTTCAGGTTGTTGCCCTGCTTCTGTTACAGTGTTCTTTTGGTCCTGTTCCAGTTTTCTTTGGTCTCTGGTCTTCTTATACGGACAGTTCTTCAGTGGGTGATCACCGGAACAGAGAGCACACCTGGGTGTAGAGCACCAGCAGTGCTTAGCTATGTAGCCACTGCCACAGCACTCGTAACACTCCACAGGGCTCGGTTCCCACACCCTGAACGTGCTAGGGAGCGCATACAACCCACCAAACCAATACTTTTTAGGTAGCGGATCAGGCTTCTTCCAGACTATGACTATTTGATTGGTGGGTTTACCATTTTTGGTCAATCTTCTTGCTTTGTGAACTCCGTCTAATTCATAGACCCACTCTAGTGGATACTCGTGATGGTATCTGTAGACTAGGTATTCATCCATCTTCTTGTTTCGCAATGAATTATCTTGAAGAGAGAACTTTATACCACCTATTGTTCCTTGCTGAAGAGCACCCACAACTTGCTTATTCTGTCTTGAAACGTACACATATGGGGAGTTGACATGTGGACGTAGCAGGTCTACAGAGCCAGGTTTGTACGCCCTGCACAGTTCCTTACTCCAAACAATCTTGTCAGTTACACTCGTGCCTGTAGGGAAGGCCAGGTGCGTGTACTCTGTCTTTGGTGCTAGTGGACGTCGTCCACCCTGCTGTTCACCACGCTTTAGTTTCCTTCTCTGATTTTTACTTAACACGGTCATAAACCCAACACTAGATGGTGGGGTGACAGTGTCACTGGTCATGGTGGGGGGGAGCCCTGATGGCCCGGCAGCTGCCTCCTCCATTACTGCTTCTTCATGTGACATTAATTTGAAATAATATCGTCCGATACCTGGTTAATACCATTTATAACCTATGTTCACCCTTGTAGCAGGGTTAGGCTGTCTTAGGGGGACCTTCTGTCCACACATAGGAGAATAAGTCACTGAGGGCTACCCTCTGCGAGTCCCAACCAACCAAGTGTTTATCCAAGTCGTCTGAGCACACTCAAACCCACTGAGAGTGCTCTTCCCCTCAGAGCAGGTTTATGACTGTTGGCGCTGATGACTGGTAAGGCTTGCTGCTTGCGCTGCCATTTGTCATGTTATTCATCATCACAGGATGGGTATGGGGTCCACTACCACCCACAGGATGGGTATGGGGTCCACTACCACCCACAGGATGGGTATGGGGTCCACTACCGCCCACAGGATGGGTATGGGGTCCACTACCGCCCACAGGATGGGTATGGGGTCCACTACCACCCACAGGATGGGTATGGGGTCCACTACCGCCCACAGGATGGGTATGGGGTCCACTACCGCCCACATAATGAGTATGGGGTCCACTAACACCCACATGATGGGTATGGGGTCCACTACCACCCACAGGATGGGTATGGGGTCCACTACCGCCCACAGGATGGGTATGGGGTATACTACCGCCCACAGGATGGGTATGGGGTTCCCTACCGCCCACAGGATGGGTATGGGGTTCACTACCGCCCACAGGATGGGTATGGAGTCCACTATCACCCACAGGATAGATATTGGGTGCACTACCGCCCACAGGATGGGTATGGGGTCCACTACCACCCACACAATGAGTATGGAGTCCACTACCACAAACAGGGTGGTATGGGGTCCAATACCACCCACATGATGACTATTTGATCCACTACCACCCAAATAATGAGTATGGGCTCCACTACCACAAACAGGATGGGTATTGGGTCCACCACCGTCCACATGATGGGTATGGGGTCCACTACAACCCAAAGGATAGGTGTGGGGTCCACAACTGCGTACAGGATGGGTGTAGGGTCCACTACCGCCCACAGGATGGGTATGGGGTACACTACCACCAACAGGATGGGTATGGGGTCCACTACCACCCACAGGATTGGTATGGGGTCCACTGTCACAAACAGGGTGGTATGGGGTCCACTACCACCCACATAATGAGAATGGGGTCCACTACCACCCACATGATGGGTATGGGGTCCACTACCACCCACAGGATGAGTATGGGGTCCACTACCACCCACATGATGAGTATGGGGTCCACTGCCACAAACAGGGTGGTATGGGGTTCACTACCACCCACAGGATTGTATGGGGTCCACTACCGCCCACGGGATGGGTATGGGGTACACTACCACCGACAAGAGGGGTATGGGATCAAGCACCCGCAGGATGGGTATGGGGTGCAGTACCACCCACAGGATGGGTATGGGTTTCACTACCACCCGTAGGATGGGTTTGCAGTCCACTGCCACCCACAGGATGGGTATGGGGTCCACTACCGCCCTCATGATAGGTATGGGGTACACTACCACTCACAGGATGTGTATGGGGTCCGCCCACAGGATGGTTATGGGGTCCACTACCACCCACAGGTTGGATATGGGGTCCACTACCGCCCACAGGATGGGTATGGGGTCCAATACCACCCACAGGATGGGTATAGGGTCCACCACCGCCCACAGGAAAGGCATGGGGTACACTACCGCCCACAGGATGGGTATAGGGTCCACTACCGCCAGCAGGATGGGTATGGGGTCCACAACCGCCCACAGGATGGGTATAGGGTTCACTACCGCCTACACGACGGGTATGGGGTCCACTACCGCCCACGGGATGGGTATGGGGTTGTAACATGGGGTGGTTTTTCGTACTGTCTTTTATCTGCTTTTACCTACACCCGGTCCTTAATCTTTATTCATTTCTCAAACCAAGGTACCCCAAACTTTTACTTGAGCCGACCCCACGCTACGTGGTCTTAAGACGATTGACCGACTTAAGATTCTACAACCTTATGACATGGAAACCGACTTCTAGCAAAACTCTAGAATCCCCTTGCACTGCCACCACTAGACCAATAACACTGAGCAATGACCGAGGTCTGGATCGATCATGCTAATCAATAAACCTTGGGGCTTGATCCCCATTAGTAATATATATATATATCGAATCTTACGTTAGTGTGAAATTAATTAAAATCAAATGTGATAATGAATTCTGATTCGGTGTTAGAATCGGCGCCCAACTCAACTCGGCCTCTGAGCTACCCACGTGGTACAGGAGAATACACATAAATTACATAAAATGAAAATTAATAACAAACAATTTAATAGCTAAATGGTTTATTCAGATACTAAACAAAATCTAAATCAAAACACTCCTAACTTATCACGCCCTGACATGAGAAGCAATGAGTTGACCTATTTCCTATAACTACTCTGAGCGACTCTACCTTTTAAGGCGACCAGCCGGTGTTAGTGCTGGTCGAGGGGGAGGTGGATGGAAGTTACCTGCCCCAGTCGCTCCTCGTTCCACTGTCCTCTCTCTGGTGCTCCTCTACCCAGGAGCCCGAGCAGAGTATTCTTCCGCCTAGTTTTTCTAAGTTAGTAGCAAGGCTTACGTTTAACAACTAACCTCTGTTGCACTGAATGACCCAGATTGGTTGAGTTCTTTTAACTGAAATTAATTACACAAGCATCTAGGGAAGAGCTATTTCCGTTTACAAAATGGCTATTTGATCTTTGAGAAAATAACAAAAATATGGAGTTTTGGTGACCTTCGTGACCTAAGGTCGCCCAAATGATTGTGCGGCAGAGACTAGTCCCGCTAGTGACGTCACTGATGGTGACTTACTCATTATCCTTACAATTAGGATCCTCTCGATACTATAACCAGGAACATTATTCAATTTGAATGAAGACTAATTTCTCTAAATACTGAATACTATAGACTGATTCATTATACGTTGCTATGAGACAAATGGCGCCAGCCATTTTGTGACCCAGGCTGCTAATTACCAGGGGGATGCGCCTTGTGCTCCAGAGTCAGGTCACAACCACTTGACTCCATCCAATCTTCCCAAACTCACATGTCTGAGAGAACAATACTGGATAATTCTTAAACAAACCTAGTTTGTTACAACCCCCCCCCCCCCCCCCCCGCACAAGCAACTTAGTAAACCTTGTTAATTTGTTCAAAATAACGAGGTTTAGTATCCAAACCCACAAGAAACTCAACTCATGCCGCAACAAAAGCTTACCTATCTAAGAAAATTTGACATTCATCAGATTGTCCAACAACATTCCAATAAACATGTTCAAATACATCAATGTCTCGGCTGTCGACTGACAGCAATCCTCCAACATCAGGAAACATACATCCTACACTTACTGACATAGCTAAATAACATGTCCCTACTTTAACAGCAAAGACTAGCTATTAAAATCTCTTGGCTCTTCACTAGCCAACTTCATGTGTCCTCTAGAGCCGGACACCGTGCTCACCATGAAACATAAAAACTTATAACTACAGACTGAACTTTCAGTCATCCGAGAGCGTACCATTGAACTTTACTAAGTTCACATCCGTGTATTCTCCACTCCCCAATCAATGTCAACCATGACATTCTCAAGGAACACACCTAGTTTTATTACATGTATCTAAAATATAAAAAAAAAATCCTACTATACTATATCACAGGTTTCGGCTGACTGTACAGCCAAGTGTTCGCACTCACTGTAAGAGTGTCAATGTTTATATTGGTCCGCCTCTCCTGTGTTCAAACATTCTGAAAAAAAAACAACATAATTTTCCATAACCATTCGTTCTGGGCTTAGACAATTACACAGGGGCTTCGATTTTAATTACTTACCAATTTATAGAGTAAAATTTCATATCATTATACCAGAGAAATATTTAAATCTGTTTTTTAACATTTAAACACAGTATTGTGATTCTAAATCTGTTTTTCAACATTTAAACAAAAGTGTCCAGATATTCTTTACACAGATTTTCAGAGCCAACTTTGTCTTTTGTACCAAAAGTTCATATTGAGTCATAATAAAATCGATGCTGATGGACGTTGAATGTAGTCGCAGACGATGATGATGTCGATCTTGCTTCTCCCATGCGTAGACGTCGATACCTGGTCCTCTTGTACTCCCATCCGGTACTCTTGAATAACGAGAGAGTGTAGTAGAGCGGAGTGCCAAGTGACAGCTGTAAAATACCATCGAGCAAAAAGTCTTAGTCGACATGAACTTGAAACCAGCCATATACTGCAGGTATGTTGACGACATTTTTACACAGGTACCTGATGTCAGACATCTGCAGGAGCTGAAGGAGGCATTTGAGCAGAGTTCCGCGCTGCGTTTCACTTACGAGATGGAAAAGGATGGGAAGCTGCCCTTTCTAGATGTAACAGTCATGGAAAAGAGCGGAGGTTTCCACACTGCAGTCTACACTAAGGAAACGAACATAGGAATGTGCCTAAATGCCAACAGCGACTGCCCAGACAGGTACAAGAGGAGTGTTGTTAACGCATATGTCGACCGTGCTCTCAGCCACAGCTCAGAATGGAAGCAAGTCGACGAAGAACTCTGTAGGGTAAGGCAGGTCCTAGTCAACAACGGCTTCTCCAATGGTTTCGTCGAAGACATCATAAGAAGGAAAGTGAAACGCCATGCAAACTCTGAAGAGACAACTAATACAACACCTATACCCCCTATTAGACTATTTTACAGGAACTTCTTTTCCACAGCTCATAAAACGGAGGAAAGGGTCCTGAAAGATATTGTTAATAGAAACGTTATCCTTACAGACAAAAATCAGAGGATACAACTGACGATTTACTATAAAACCAGGAAAACGGCCAGCCTACTCATGAGAAACTCTCCAGACACAAAGCAGAACGCTTTAAAAGAGACCAACGTCGTCTATGCCTTCAAATGCCCTCTTGGGGACTGTAAGCTCCAAAAAACCCAGTATATAGGCAAGACAACAACATCTCTTTCTAGGCGTTTAACGATGCATAAGCAACAGGGCTCCATTAAGGAACATATAATCTCTTCCCACAACCAAACCATCGCCAGAGAAATCCTAGTAAACAACACAGAAATCATCGATAGATACAGCGATAGCAGACGGCTTGATGTTTGCGAGGCACTACACATTAAAAAGTCAACACCAGCAATAAACAGCCAATTAATGCACAATTATATTCTACCCACCTCAAGACTCCGCTCCATTATAGAAGCATCAAGAAATATGGACCAATAGGCTTTCTACAATCACTTCCATTCAATACCCATTGTTTCGTGTTCTATCTTGTGTTGATGAAATTAATACCCTATTAATACCACCTCACCCCATCCACCTCACTCAAATGTAGATATAAACAAATCGGAGATGTGTAAGTTCTATTCAGTTGTGCATGTGTAAACTAAAGTCTTTGAAAATGTAATAAGTTTTACGAAACGCGCTCAAGTGTCGCGTCAGACTAGAAATAAAAATGAATTTTGGAGAATTGATTTTTGAATTACCACCAACAGTGAAAAGAAATGTACGAAAGATCGAGAAAATTCGTGTTAGAATTATTAATCTTACTTTTTCGGTCATATTTAATAATATATGTCTGCAAGAAAGACTGCTACCAAAATATACTAATATATATATATATATATATATATATATATATATATATATATATATATATATATATATATATATATATATATATATATATATATATATATATATATATAAATGGTCAAATGATTGGCAAATCATTTGACCATTCAAATCCAGTCGGTCAGGTGAAGTCACAGTGAGAGGTTGTGTTAACCGGAGCTCCTGAGTGTTGTTATATTATCATAGCAATATGGAAGTTGTAGTGAAGGACCTGGGGACTCTAGTGGGAGCCCTGAGGACAGAGTTGGACTCTCTGCGGGAGGAGGTGCGTCAGCTTAAAAAACAACGAGAAGTAACGAAGGAGGAGACCAGCAGTAAAGGGACCTCGTCTTGGAGAGTTGCGAAAGACAGGGGCCTTAAGAAGACCTTGATAAAGCCGCCTTCAAACGCCATAGCAACTTCAAATTCATTTGAAGTTTTGGAGGACGAGTGCTGTGGAGAGACTGTGGATCGCGCAAAAGGGAAAGCAACGAAGAGAAAGGAAGCGCAGGCCCCTCAGAAAGTAAAGGAAGTACCTAAGCAAACATTAGTTGTGGGAGATTCCCAGATAAGGTATTTGGATAGAACGTTTTGTGCTAGAGATAGGGGGAACAGGTTAAGGGTTTGCTATCCCGGAGCTGGCATTGGTGATATTATAAACAACATGAATGATATTATGGCTGGTAATGGGAACAATCCCATTATTTGCATTAGCGTGGGAGGAAATGATGTTGGTCGAGTCAGGAGTGAGGAACTGATTCAGAGGTATAAAACAGCCATAGAGTTAGTTAGGAGCAAGGGAGGAATCCCGATCATATGTGGCATTCTTCCAAGAAAGGGAGTGGGAAATGAATGGATATCGAGGGCACTTGGTGTCAATTGCCGGCTGGAAAGATATTGCAAATCAAATGCAATATCTTTCATAGACAACTGGGAACACTTCTATGGAAGAAATGAAATGTATGCTCGTGATGGGGTGCATCTATCGAGAGCTGGGGTTGTTGCTGTTGCGAACTCGCTAGAAGAAGTGGTTAGAGGTGTTTGTTTGGGTTTAAACTGTTAGTAGATAGAGGTATGGGAATTGATTTGGAGGAAGGAGGTAATAAAAGTATGTGTTTGTGGGAGAAAGGAATTGGCAAAACGATCAGGGAAAGAGAAGGTCCGCAAAATAACAATTCACTTAGGGTATATTACACTAACAGTAGAAGTCTAAGAAATAAAATTAACGAATTAAATGCTCTTGTCTGCACAGAAAAAATAGATATTATTGCACTTACCGAAACGTGGATGAATGTAGAAAATAGAGAACTATTAGCTGAATATCAAATATATGGATTTAAACTATTTCACACAGATAGATATATTAGACGAGGAGGTGGAGTAGCCATATATGTTAGGGACAATTTGAAATGTAGTCTCAAAGAGGGAATCAAAACAGAGCCACACACAGAAACTATTTGGATTGAATTAAACGAAAAAGCTAATAATATTATAATAGGAGTAATATATAGGCCACCAAATTTAGACAGAATGGAAGCAAAGCATCTATGGGATGAAATATCTAGAGCATCTAGATCTAACAGTATTTATGTCATGGGTGACTTTAATTTTAGCGGAATAAACTGGTTAAACAAAACAGGGAATAGTGAAGCAGAAGATTTTCTAGAATTAATTGACGATTGCTTTCTTACGCAACACATTAAGGAACCAACACGGGAAAATAATATTTTAGATTTAGTGTTAACTAACAGGGAAACGCAAATTAATGACATCGAAATAGGGAGTGAGCTAGGGAGCAGTGATCACAAAGAAATCAGATTTAGCATAGAATGGAATAGACCAGTAGGAGAAAATTCTGTTAAAGTGCCAGATTTTCGAAAAGCTGATTTTAATAGCCTAAGAAATTTTTTGGGTCAAATTGATTGGAAAGGCTTGGGTATGGGGTGTGGGCCGGTCTTGGAGCGAGACATGAACCCAGCGATAGGTGACTTAAATGGGGATTTCGATGTGGATTCAATATATAACTTATTTAAGAATATTCTAAACAAAGCACAGGAACGTAGTATACCATACAAATTGAATAGATCGTATACTAATGACCCAAAGTGGATAACAAAGAATTTGAAGAACCTTATAGGTAAAAAGAGAGCTTGGTACAAAAGGATTAAAAATGGGGAGGTCACTTTAGAACAGGAATTCGTACAACTGGTTAGAAATGTTAAAAAAGAGATAAGGAAAGCAAAAAGAAACTATGATGTTCGCATAGCAGGGCAAGCAAAGACAAATCCTAAAGGGTTTTTTCAGTTATATCGTACTAAGACTAGGGAAAGGATAGGTCCATTAAAAACTGAGACAGGTCAAATAACAGATAGTGATGAAGAGATGAGTAGTATTTTTAACAAATATTTTGTATCTGTATTTACTAAAGAGGAACTTAACAATATGCCTTCAGCCGAACAAGTCTATGTGGGTGGGGACGAGGACAGGTTGACGAGTTTAGCAGTTACCAGGGAGGATGTTCTTAAACAAATAGTAAAACTCAAACCAAACAAATCCCCAGGGCCGGATGAAGTGTTTGCTAGGGTGCTTAAAGAATGCAAAGAGGAGCTTTGTGACCCACTGTCAACCATATTTAATAAATCAATAGAGTCAGGCAGAGTGCCAGAGTTTTGGAAAGTTGCTAATGTGATACCAGTTTTTAAGAAAGGAGATAGATCACTTGCGTCTAACTATCGACCAATTAGCCTAACGTCTATTGTGGGAAAGTTACTCGAATCTATAATAGCAAATAAAATTCGTCTTCATCTTGAAAAACATAAATTAATAATTGAGTCGCAACATGGTTTTATAAATGGCCGTTCATGTTTAACAAATTTGTTATCTTTTTATTCTAGCATTGTTGAGGCAGTTGATAGTGGTAAGGATTGCGATGTTGTATACCTTGACTTTAGCAAAGCTTTTGATACAGTGCCACATGAAAGACTGATTAAAAAAATAGAGTCTCATGGTATTGGGGGTGCTATATTAAGCTGGATTAGGGCATGGCTATACCAAAGGAAACAGAGAGTTAGTATAAATGGAATCAAGTCAGAGTGGGAAAATGTTGTAAGTGGAGTGCCTCAAGGCTCTGTCCTGGGACCTCTGTTGTTTATAATATATATAAATGATTTAGATTCAGGTTTGAGTAGCAACATTTGCAAATTTGCCGATGATACGAAAATCGGTAGGGAAATTAATTCGGAGGAGGACTCACTATCACTTCAAGTTGATCTAGATAGGGTTTTGAAATGGTCAAAGGATTGGCAGATGCAGTTTAATGCTGATAAATGTAAAGTTCTGAGGTTAGGTAATGATGATAGAGTTACAAGATACGAGCTAGATGGTGTTGTGATTGCGAAGTCGGATTGCGAAAGGGATCTGGGAGTTATGATTAGTAAGAATTTAAAACAAAAGGATCAATGCATAAATGTTCGTAATAAGGCAAATCGGACACTTGGATTTATTAATCGCAGCGTTAGTAACAAGACACCTGGTGTGGTTCTCAAGCTATATCTTGCTCTAGTTAGGCCCCATTTAGATTATGCAGTTCAGTTTTGGTCGCCATATTATAGAATGGATATAAATTCACTTGAACGTGTCCAGCGTAGGATGACTAAGTTAATTCCCCAAATTAGAAATCTTTCATATGAAGAAAGATTAACAAAGCTTAAGTTGCATTCACTGGAAAGGCGAAGAGTTAGGGGTGACATGATAGAGGTTTACAAGTGGATGAATGGACATAACCGGGGGGATATTAATAGGGTATTAAAAGTATCAACACAGGACAGAACACGAAACAATGGATATAAATTGGATAAGTTTAGATTTAGGAAAGACTTGGGTAAATACTGGTTCAGTAACAGGGTTGTTGATTTGTGGAACCAATTGCCGCGTAACATTGTGGAGGTGGGGTCCCTCGATTGTTTCAAGCACGGGTTGGACAAGTATATGAGTGGGATTGGGTGGTTATAGAATAGGAGCTGCCTCGTATGGGCCAATAGGCCTTCTGCAGTTACCTTTGTTCTTATGTTCTTATGTTCTTAAATGCAGTTTAATGCTGATAAATGTAAAGTTCTGAGGCTAGGAAATGATGATAGAGTTACAAGATACGAGCTAGATGGGGTTGAGATTGCGAAAAGGATCTGGGAGTTATGATTAGTAAGAATTTAAAACAAAAGGATCAATGCATGAATGTTCGTAATAAGGCGAATAGGCCACTGGGATTTATTAATCGAAGCGTTAGTAACAAGACACCTGGTGTGGTTCTTAAGCTATATCTTGCTCTGGTTAGGCCCCATTTAGATTATGCAGTTCAGTTTTGGTCACCGTATTATAGAATGGATATAAATTCACTTGAACGTGTCCAACGTAGGATGACTAAGTTAATTCCCCAAATTAGAAATCTTTCATATGAAGAAAGATTAACAAAGCTTAAGTTGCATTCACTGGAAAGGCGAAGAGTTAGGGGTGACATGATAGAGGTTTACAAGTGGATGAATGGACATAACAGGGGGGATATTTATAGGGTATTAAAAATATCAACACAAGACAGAACACGGAACAATGGGTATAAATTGGATAAGTTTAGATTTAGGAAAGACTTGGGTAAATACTGGTTCAGTAACAGGGTTGTTGATTTGTGGAACCAATTGCCGCGTAACGTGGTGGAGGTGGTGTCCTTCAATTGTTTCAAGCGCGGGTTGAACAAGTATATGAGTGGGATTGGGTGGTTATAGAATAGGAGCTGCCTCGTATGGGCCAATAGGCCTTCTGCAGTTACCTTTGTTCTTATGTTCTTATAAACTACAATGAGTGAAAGCAAGCCTCTCATGTTTTTTTTTTTTAACTAAGGCCTTCTGCAGTTACCTTCTTTCTGACGTCATGATCCTTAATGTGGCGCGAGGCGCCAATGAGCTCAAAGCTTCGAGCCGACGGGCAAGATGCGGATCCTAGGAGGTTCACACATTAGTGCGAACTCTTAATCACTCAATACCTCAACTGTACTGTGCTTCATCAGAGACGATATTCAGTTACCTTTTGCTCGTATTTTCGCTCATTGCTCATATTTTCTGTTATTCATTTCATAAACCCTATCAAACCATCCTAACCTAACTTATTATATAACAAACAAATACATTCTACAGACCAGTTGTTGTTTAGCGACGTCGTAAAAAGCTACCTCAGTATAGAGATAGGGTATTAGCAACAAATAAAGTGTTAAGGTACCAGAGCACCTTACTGTTCAAACTGTGTGACGTCACCAGATGACCTATGCGACTTTTAGCGTCCTACCTGCTCATGTACTGTTTTTGATGTTATTATTAAAAAATGGCTAGACTAGCCATTCCCACCTAACCTAATCAGAGGTATAAGATATACATTTTAGTCATCTACAGCTGCAATCATTCATTTATGCAGTGTTAAGTTCGAAAACTAAAAAAAAAGCCCAAATGTCGTACTGAAATTTAAGGAGAATCGTATGTCTAGCCACTCCGTTGGTAAGTTGTCCTAATATCCATCCTTATCTAGGGCTGGAGAATAATTTTTTTGTACATTTATATTATTTTATTCGCAAAAAACATAGTTTGCATTATAGTGATATGGCAAAAATATGCATTTCACGATAGAAAGAGCAATAAACTAGATGCTGATTGCAATAATCACCCTAGTGTTGCTACCACTGCTTCATTGCAGGGGGGAGAGCAACATTTTAGTTCCTCAAGCATTTTCATAAACGAGGGAATTCACCACAGTAACAGCAATTGTGCAGTGCTGTATATAAATTATGCACTTTATACTACACAAAACTGTTTTTCTCGTACATCTGGCAACTCAGTACAGCGAAAAAATGCGTCTGGAGATGTAAATTTTTTTATGCATTCTCACGTTCAATCAAAACAGCCTAACCCATCCTATCCCACTCCAACTAGCACTAACATATCCTCTCCACTTCAAATCTAACCCAACCTAGATCCAACTAGCAGTAACATGTCCCATCCTTGTATGAATATTCCCTAACCTAGCTTTATCAGGGCACAATCCTATAGAAAGCGAAGCCAGCCTAACCCATCCTACCTTTCCTAACCTATCCTACTTCAGTTAGCACTATCATATCATCCCCATTCCAAACCTAAACTAACCTAACCTATCCTACTCCAACTAACAGTAGCATACCCCATCCAAACAAGACTTAGCCCAACCTAGTCCAACTAGCGCTATTATATCCTAACCCATTCCAAACCTAACCTATAATGTACCCAACCCGTTCTCGCAAATTTAATAAGTCAATATTGACTTATTAAATATGTGCATAGGTGACATACTTAACATAATAGTTTCCCTTGAAAAGCTTCATAGAAAACACAGACCTTACCTAACCTACTTAGTATGTTAAGATAAGCATCTTATTGCTTCGTAATTACGATTATTACCTAACCTATACCTATAATAGGTTAAGTAACAATTGTAATTACGAAGCTATAAGATGCTTATTTTAACATACTAAGTAGGTTAGGTAAGGTCGGTGTTTTCTATGAAGCTTTTCAAGAGAAACTATTATGTTTAGTTTGTCACCTATGCACGCAACTAATAAGTCAATATTGACTTATTAAATTTGCGAGAACGGGTTGAATGTACCAGCTAGCATAATCGTGTCGTGTTCATTCCAAAACTAACCTAACCTAGTCTAACTGACTGGTGCTATTACATCCTATCCTCCAATCCAAACCTAACCTATCCTACTCCAGCAAGCACTAACATATCCCATCCTCCAATCGAAACTAAATCTTACCTATCCTAACCTGACCTAATCTAACTGACTGGTATTAACACATCCTATCCTCCAATCCAATCCAAACCTAACCTATCCTATCCTCCAATCGAAACTATGCCGAACTATACCAAAACTAACCCAGACCAGCTAGTTCTGATATATCTAGTCCAGGAACCAGATGTTGAGTTCGCTGGTCAACCTGCTTGTGACCTCTTTAACAGCCATGCAAAAAAAGAAAGGGCAAGTGGGTCTCCCTGCTGGACACCTTCTGCAGAAACAACTTCATGTTCCCCAAACAGCAGCGTCAATTCCCCAATTAATCTCGTGAAACGAAAGGAAGTAGACAAGGAAAGCTTGCTCGAACTGCTTCCAGTACCACACCCCTTTTTACCTGGTTGAAGGCATTTTTAAAGTCTAATTTAATTAATGCCATATTTTCTGGGAGGTGCCTAATATAGGCTCGTTCTGCATGAGCTGATGCTTCACAGACATGAGGAACACCAAAACCTAGTTGATGGGATCGAAGCATCACTGCAGCTTCCGTGCTGATGTTTCTGACAGCTGCCCTAGCAACAAGGCGCCGAAGTGTGTTACCCACGGCAATGGGTCTGACTCCATCTTTCTTCTTAAGGGCACAAAGGGATGCTCTGAAGAAGAAAGGTTTAATTGTATCTGGGATCAACCCAGAGAGGCAGTCGTTGACAAACTTTGTGACCTCTGACAGTAGTGTCTCGGCAACTTCGCCGAGAACCGGGTTTACCATCTCCTTGAGGTGCTGAGGTCTTACTCCAGTGTATCCCCCCTGCTGAACCTGGTGGAAATGACATGATGGCTTTGTATACCTCAGACGCTTGGAGGAATAGAGGTCCATGTCTGGGACATTTGTGTCCCGAGCAGTGGGTTCCCATGGTACTCTAGGAGGGTGCTTCTCTCTCAGTGAGACGGCGGTATTGGTATTTCTAGGTGCGATTATGTTTTCGCTGGTAAGTAACCTAATTGCTCCTACTGTGTTGCACTCTTCAATTTTTTGGGTCATTTGTGTTCCTAGTTTAAAACTGTCATTGGAACTCTTCGGTCTGCCACGACGGTTTTGGCGTTGAGGAGGGATGGGGATCAAGTTGTCAGCTCTGGGGAAATTATTTATTGCCCTAGTGACTGAAGAGGCTAGTGACTTGCCTCCTCTTGCAGGTACGCCTAAGCAAATATTGCCAAACAGGAGCAAATTATGCTATGCTTTGATGGTAACCGCAGCATTAAGATTTGCTGACCGTTCAATCACTTTCCTTAGAAGGTCTGTATATTTCCCTGCTGCAAATGGGCGCACTGCTTTAGGAATGTGGAGAAGAGTTCTGGTGGTGGATGCTTTGATGGCCCCCAGGAGGTCATCTGATGACACGAAGTTTACTGGGATGCGTGGGGGTGCCGGGGGGACCTGCAGACTTTCTCTCTCTACAGGTAGCATCCATGAACCCCTCACAGCCGTTGTGTTGGCATAGAGTTCCATCGTTTCTAAGGCCGTGAGATTCGTCACACACCCGACACGTTCCTCCGACTCATATGTTGTAAATGACCAAAAGGGTAAGACTAATTATTCTAACACGAATCTTCTTCATATTTCTTATGTTTTTCTTCACTGTCGAGAAAAGTTGAAAAATTACCCTCCAAAGTTCATTTTCCTCACTATATTTATGGTCTGATGCCTAGGAAAGCATGTCACAAGGCACTCCTTACTTCTTCAAAGATTAATTCTCCATACTCTGCCAAGGCTTATATTCGCTTTGAGTGAGATGATACAGAACATGATTGAGATGAACAAATGGATCAATTGGTATAGATCGGCTATTGCGTGTTCTATGTTCTTGCTTCTACTGTTTTTGTGTTTGATCGGGGTCTTGAAGTGGGTAGAATGTAATTATGTGTTAATTGGCTGTTGATAGTTGGTTTTGACTTTTTGAAATGTAGGGCCTCGCTGATGTCGAGTCTCCTGTTGTCTTTGTATCTGTCGATAATTTGTGTGTTGCTTGTTAAGATTTCTCTGGTGATGGTCTGGTTGTGTGAGGGGATTATATGTTCCATGATGGAGCCCTGTTGTTTGTGCATTGTTAATCCCCTAGAGAGAGACGTTGTTTTCTTGCCTATACTGAGATCTTTGGGGCTGAGAGTCCCCAAGTGGGCAAGGCATAGACGACGTTGGTCTCTTTTAAGGCGTTCTGTTTGGTGTCTGGAGAGTTCTTCATAAATAGGTTTGCCGTTTGTATGTTTTTCTAGTAAATTGTTTATTGTATCTTCTTATTTGTGTTTGTGGGGACAACGTTCCTATAAATAATATATTTTAGGACACTTTCCTCCGTTTTATGAACAGTCGAAAAGAAAATCCTGTAAAACACACTAATAACAGAGAGTTGTTAGTTGATTCTTCAGAGGTTGCATGGCGTTTGGAGACTTCAGGCTAAAAAGCACAAGGCACATAAGGAGTCAGCTTGGCAAGTCTGTATATGGGTGTGGGTGTCTGGCTGATGATTTACCGAAGAGGGTTTCCAGGTTTGTGGGTCTTGACATTCCCATATGCATAACCATGTTTGTATTCCCTGGTAATCTTTGACAGG
This sequence comes from Procambarus clarkii, assembly GCF_040958095.1. NCBI lineage: Eukaryota > Metazoa > Arthropoda > Malacostraca > Decapoda > Cambaridae > Procambarus > Procambarus clarkii. The sequence goes on from NC_091200.1 coordinate 1,705,423, forward strand.
TGGAGTCCAGAATTCTTAGCATTCACAGTTTCAATCAATCTGTTTATCTTCGTTTTCAATTCGGCTTTAGTGTCCCTCGTGACACTTTGGAATTTATTTTGGCAGAGAGGATGAGGTTCATTTTTGCTAGATATTCGTCTTTTTTTTAAGAATAATGTATATTGGCGACTTGTCACCTCTCCTGACGACTATCTCCTTATTTTCAGGAAGGCCCTTAGCATCTGCTCAGAGCTCAGGGAACAGTAATGTGCATCTGTAGTTACCTCGAATATTTCCTTCTGCAATAAGTTCCGCTTACAAGGTATCTTTAGTGGTAACCTTCACTTGCTTCTCGAGGTCGAATATGTCCTCCAATAGGAGTCTCCAACTCCACTTTCCGGGCCATCTCACTTGGTCTGGAAATAACGTAACAGTTTATTCCCAGATTTAAGAGAGAGATTTGGTTCTCCGTGAGATTGATTCAGCAAAGTTTAAGAAGCCATTTCTAGGTCGAGGAATCGCCATAGGTCCTCCGAATAATGTTGTCAGTTTCTTGAGGATCCTGGTTACGGTGCTGTGGCGATGTCAATCTGCAAGAATGTCGAGGTTTCGGTCGATTCGAGTACGGAGGTCTTCGCCGATGTTGGTGTGTATCCATTGGTCTGTAGCATGAAGTAGTTGCGCTTTGTTATCGTTAATCTCTGCCTTGTGTATCTGATTTAGAATCAGATATTGACGATATTTTATCGTGAAAGCTTGATTTCTTTCTGCTGGGTGGTGCATTCTAATACTGGCATATTTTGGTAGCAGTCATTCTTGTGAACGTATGTAGTTGAACAGGACCGAAAGGGGAAAGATTAATCATTCTAACACGAATCTTCTCAATATTTCTTATATATCTTCAATGGCGACGGAATGCCCAAGATTACTATCCGAGTGCCGGCGGTGGGGTGGTTCAAATAGCCTCGGCTATCACCTCATTATGTCTGGTCGTGATGGTCAAGTGGATTAAGGAGTCTTGTACATACCAGTTGCGTTGCTCCTGGGAGTATGGGTTCGAGTCACTTCTGGGGTGTGAGTTTTCAGTTGCATATTGTCCTGGGGACCATTCCGGCTTGTTCGCATATATATATATATATATATATATATATATATATATATATATATATATATATATATATATATATATATATATATATATATATATATGCAAACAAGCCTGAATGGTCCCCAGGACTATATACAACTGAAAACATTTGCATTTGTGTTCCTCACGTGTGCCCCAAAGAATGAGGTGATTTGATAAAATGCTATGCCCAAGATTACCATCCGAGTGCCGCGGGGAAGTGGTTCAAATAGCTTCGGCTGTCACTTCCTTATGTCCGGTCGTGATGGTCAAGCGGATTAAGGCGTCCCTGTACATACCTGTCCCACCCAGACAGTTAAGCCAAGGTCAGCAACAAGGTCATCCCACCCAGACAGTTAAGCCAAGGTCAGCAGTCACATCCCACCCAGACAGTTTAGCCAAGGTCAGCAAGGTCATCCCACACAGACAACACTGGGACTGTCTGGTGCGGGGTTTGACCCGGCCGCCCCAGAGCCAGACTAACAACTAAGACAATCAAGCCACCGAGGAACGGCCAGTTGTGTTAGATTTGGAAGTTATATTTATATTCCACATGTTAAAACATTGGCGCATTCCAGCAGACCGTCGTTGTCACCAATATTATTAATCACACCGCACGCGTGCCCCTCTCGGGGGTCACGAGAAATAATATTTGTATAAAATCCATTTATTATCCGATCAACTTGAGAATAGTTTACAAATGTTTGCCATGAAATTTACGTTTTCTCTAATAGCCGAACAGCTTATTAAAGAGAACGGCGTGGCAGTGAATCATCGTGGTAAAACAATTGTATTATTGGCACGACGAGTATAATCGACAAAGTTTTTATATATGTTGCTGGTCGAATGCATCCTTATGTGACCTTTAATACTTATGTTCTTATAGAACATTCTATTGCGAGCACATTGGTATAAAAATGAAATACATACATCGACAAATAATGTCAGGAACAGTGAATTGAATATACACTTTTCAAAGCGAGTTTCGGCGATATGCCGCCGCGGGTAACACTTCGGCCACTTCCCACACTGTTTTGGGTGGGTTACGACATTGAATCTATATTTATATGCATATGTCCGTGTAGAGAATTTTATTGCGATTTTAATGATACCACAATTAGCGATGTAGGACAACTGTAGGCTTCGCAACCATTAAGAGAGTGGAAACATTTTGTTGCTGTTTGGCGCTCTCGGCGAGTGATCTGAATAGTTTTTTATTTGGTGTTGATAGTCCTTATGCTTTGGCGGCATTTTATAGGTATGTTCGTATAGACAATTTTATTGCGAACACAGTGATACCAAATTTAAATACGTGCGCCTTCAATTATTGTCAGGACAGTCAAAAAAGTGTACACTTTTTCGGTCTTACCGCGTAGGCGCGCGAACCGCCCAAAGAGCATAGGGTATGATTTTTTTTGAACGCTGTGAGCTCGAAAGTGTTAAAATTTTTGTATAATAAATTTTTCCTCCTTAGTAGTCTCCTCGTTATATGTATATATATATATATATATATATACATATAACGAGGAGACTACTAAGGAGGAAAAATTTATTATACAAAAATTTTAACACTTTATATACACATATATATATATATATATATATATATATATATATATATATATATATATATATATATATATATATATATATATATATGTCGTACCTAGTTGCCAGAACTCACTTTTTGGCCTACTATTCAAGGCCCGATTTGCCTAATAAGCCAAGTTTTCCTGAATTAATATATTTTTTCTAATTTTTTTCTTATGAAATGATAAAGCTACCCATTTCATTATGTATGAGGTCAATTTTTTTTTATTGGAGTTAAAATTAACGTAGATATATGACCGAACCTAACCAACCCTACCTAACCTAACCTAACCTATCTTCATAGGTTAGGTTTGGTTAGGTAGCCGAAAAAGTTAGGTTAGGTTAGGTTAGGTAGGTTAGGTAGTCGAAAAACAAATAATTCATGAAAACTTGGCTTATTAGGCAAATCGGGCCTTGCATAGTAGGCTGAGAAGTGCGTTCTGGCTACTAGGTACGACATATATATATATATATATATATATATATATATATATATATATATATATATATATATATATATATATATATATATATATGTCGTACCTAGTAGCCAGAACGCACTTCTCGGCCTACTATGCAAGGCCTGATTTGCGTAATAAGCCAAGTTTTCCTGAATTAATATATTTTCTCTAATTTTTTTCTTATGAAATGATAAAGCTACCCATTTCATTATGTATGAGGTCAATTTTTTTTAATGGAGTTAAAATTAACGTAGATATATGACCGAACCTAACCAACCCTACCTAACCTAACCTAACCTATCTTTATAGGTTAGGTTAGGTTAGGTAGCCGAAAAAGTTAGGTTAGGTAGTCGAAAGACAATTAATTCATGAAAACTTGGCTTATTAGGCAAATCGGGCCTTGCATAGTAGGCTGAGAAGTGCGTTCTGGCTACTAGGTACGACATCTATATATATATATATATATATATGTCGTACCTAGTAGCCAGAACTCACTTCTCAGCCTACTATGCAAGGCCCGATTTGCCTAATAAGCCAAGTTTTCATGAATTAATTGTTTTTCGACTACCTAACCTACCTAACCTAACCTAACCTAACTTTTTCGGCTACCTAACCTAACCTAACCTAACCTATAAAGATAGGTTAGGTTAGGTTAGGAAGGGTTGGTTGGGTTCGGCCATATATCTACGTTAATTGTAACTCCAAGGAAAAAAAATTGACCTAATACATAATGAAATGGGTAGATTTATCATTTCATAAGAAAAAAATTAGAGAAAATATATTAATTCAGGAAAACTTGGCTTATTAGGCAAATCGGGCCTTGCATAGTAGACTGAGAAGTGCGTTCTGGCTACTAGGTACGACATATATATATATATATATATATATATATATATATATATATGTCGTACCTAATAGCCAGAACGCTCTTCTCAGCCTACTATTCAAGGCCCGATTTGCCTAATAAGCCAAGTTTTCATGAATTAATGTTTTTTCGTCTACCTAACCTACCTAACCTAACCTAACCTAGCTTTTTTTGGCTACCTAACCTAACCTTACCTATAAATATAGGTTAGGTTAGGTTAGGTAGGGTTGGTTAGGTTTGGTCATATATCTACGTTAATTTTAACTCCTATAAAAAAAAATTGACCTCAGACATAGAGAAAAGGGTTGCTTTATCATTTCATAAGAAAAAAATTATAGTAAATATATTAATTCAGGAAAACTTGGCTTATTAGGCAAATCGGGCCTTGAATAGTAGGCTGAGAAGTGAGTTCTGGCTACTAGGTACGACATATATATATATATATATATATATATATATATATATATATATATGTCGTACCTAGTAGCCAGAACGCACTTCTGAGCCTACTATGCAAGGCCCGATTTGCCTAATAAGCCAAGTTTTCATGAATTAATATATTTTCTCAATTTTTTTTCTTATGAAATTATAAAGCTACCCATTTCATTATGTATGAGGTCAATTTTTTATTATTGGAATTAAAATTAACGTAGATATATGACCGAAGCTAACCAACCCTACCTAACCTAACCTAACCTATCTCTATAGGTTAGGTTCGGTTAGGTAGCCGAAAAAGTTAGGTTAGGTTAGGTTAGGTAGTCGAAAAACAATTATTTCATGAAAACTTGGCTTATTAGGCAAATCGGGCCTTGCATAGTAGGCTGAGAAGTGCGTTCTGGCTACTAGGTACGACATATATATATATATATATATATATATATATATATATATATATATATATATATATATATATATATATATATATATATATGTCGTACCTAGTAGCCAGAACTCACTTCTCAGCCTACTATGCAAGGCCCGATTTGCCTAATTAGCCAAGTTTTCATGAATTAATATATTTTCTCTATTTTTTTTCTTATAAAATGATAAAGCTACCCATTTCATTGTGTATGAAGTCAATTTTTTTTTATTGGAGTTAAAATTAACGTAGATATATGACCGAACCTAACCAACCCTACCTAACCTAACCTAACCTATCTTAATAGGTTAGGTTAGGTTAGGTGGCCGAAAAAGTTAGGTTAGGTTAGGTTAGGTAGGTTAGGTAGTCGAAAAACAATTAATTCATGAAAACTTGGCTTATTAGGCAAATCGGGCCTTGAATAGTAGGCAGAGAAGTGCGTTCTGGCTACTAGGTACGACATATATATATATATATATATATATGACGTACCTAGTAGCCAGAACGCACTTCTCTGCCTACTATTCAAGGCCCGATTTGCCTAATAAGCCAAGTTTTCATGAATTAATTGTTTTTATATATATATATATATATATGACGTACCTAGTAGCCAGAACTCACTTATCAGCCTACTATGCAAGGCCCGATTTGCCTAATAAGCCAAGTTTTCCTGAATTAATATATTTTCTCTAATTTTTTTCTTATGAAATGATAAAGCTATCCATTTCATCATGTATGAGGTCAATTTTTTTTTATTGGAGTGCGTTCTGGCTACTAGGTACGACATATATATATATATATATATATATATATATATATATATATATATATATATATATATATATATATATATATATATATATATATATATATATATATATATATATTTATATATATATATATATATATATATATATATATATATATATATATATATATATATATATATATATATGTCGTACCTAGTAGCCAGAACTCACTTCTCAGCCTACTATTCAAGGCCCGATTTGCCTAATAAGCCAAGTTTTCCTGAATTAATATATTTACTATAATTTTTTTCTTATGAAATGATAAAGCTACCCTTTTCACTATGTATGAGGTCAATTTTTTTTTATTGGAGTTAAAATTAACGTAGATATATGACCGAACCTAACCAACCCTACCTAACCTAACCTAACCTATATATATAGGTAAGGTTAGGTTAGGTAGCCAAAAAAAGCTAGGTTAGGTTAGGTTAGGTAGGTTAGGTAGACGAAAAAACATTAATTCATGAAAACTTGGCTTATTAGGCAAATCGGGCCTTGCATAGTAGGCTGAGAAGTGAGTTCTGGCTACTAGGTACGACATATATATATATATATATATATGTTGTACCTAGTAGCCAGAACGCACTTCTAAGCCTACTATGCAAGGCCCGATTTCCCTAATAAGCCAAGTTTTCCTGAATTAATATATATTTTCTCTAATTTTTTTCTTATGAAATGATAAAGCTACCCATTTCATTATGTATGAGGTCAATTTTTTTTTATTGGATTTAAAATTAACGTAGATATATGACCGAACCTAACCAACCCTACCTAACCTAACCTATCTTTATAGGTTAGGTTAGGTTATGTTAGGTTAGGTAGGTTAGGTAGTCAAAAAACAATTAATTCATGAAAACTTGGCTTGTTAGGCAAATCGGGCCTTGCATAGTGGGCTGAGAAGTGAGTTCTGGCTACTAGGTACGACATATATATATATATTTATATATATATATATATATATATATATATATATATATATATATATATATATATATATATATATATATTATATATATATATATATATATATATAATATATATATATATATATATATATATATATATATATATATATATATATATATATATATATATATATATATATATTGTTGGGGTTCACTACCACAAGAGGGGCGAGTAACAGTATACCCAAGGTCACTCACCGTAGCACTGCGGGTCTTCACTCTATCCTCGTGGCGCCACTGTACGCCAGGAGAGTATCCCAGTCAATCCCAACCGGCCTCTGATCGAGAAAGAGTGGGAACACATCTTGTTATCTTAACTATTGTGTGCCCGCCCCGACATGGGCTCTACTACTAACCACAAGGTCGCCAACTGGTGTTTCCCGTGTCCAGTAACACGTCAGTGGTTTTGTTGGATTGTGGTAGCAGTGGCAAGGACACACTCAATAGATCTGATATCAGGCAGGTATTTATTTTTATCACTCTGTTTCAGGCGGAAGTCGCTCGTTCCCACATATAATCATGAACTCGCCAAGCCGGCAATGCTCCCCCTCATGTCAATGTCAAAATCAGCTGGGCAACTCCCACCGCGCGAATGTTCGTTTATTTGTTTGGCTGGCATGAGGCGCCTGTTTCTTTAAATTCTCAAAGATCACTAAAAGTTCATACACACAATATTTGCGACAATAGCACCTAAATACTTCGCTGCACTGATCTTGAGCTCAATCAATCATTTCCATATTAATGGACCCAATAATTCGCTATCATGGTATAACACACTGCCCTTCATTTAATGATAACGTATGCAAGTATATATCACTGGAGTTCTCAGTAATTCCTTTCGTGGGCGATAACACAATTAATCACTGCACACATGAATGATTATTCAATACACAAGCATAGACATATATATATATATATATATATATATATATATATATATATATATATATATATATATATATAGATAAATCATAGACATCAATAATATTAATAATATAGTTACTGGGCACTTAGCCTATCACCAAATACTGGTATATATATATATATATATATATATATATATATATATATATATATATATATATATATATATATATATATATATATATATATATATATATATATATATATATATATATTAAAGTCTCATGAAAGACATTATCAACACAGTAAATTCATCAATTACTCCGGGTGCCTGCACACACCAATAATAGTAATAAATTCCGTGAGTACTCTATATAGTCCCACTCTGCACACTGGTGCCTTACTGTGACATAGGTGAGCCTTGCTCACGACATACAAAATACTCTGGCTAAATAATATAGCTGGCTAAAGGGGAATTGGGAGGGAAACTAGAATCACCTACTTCAACCTATCCTCCGGTGAGAGTTGAGTTGTAGCTCCTGGTCCAGGCTCCTGCCTCGTGTAGGGAACGCCCCCCCACACACCCTGTCGTGTCCTCCAGGAACTCAATCAATGTCCCACCATAAACGTGTCGTCTCCGTGCCTTTCCACTGCAGGTCCGTGCTCCACGACTTCTTGTAGGGTTGGAGTCGGTCTCCTGGCCGTCAACTTCTCCTCCCAGCTACGGCTGCCTGCCTACGTCTCGGCTGCAGTCGTTCGGATTCCCGATTAGTGTCTTCTTCACTGCTTCCCAGTGGATTGGCCCAGCCGCTACGTCGTCACTGTGAAGCTATCAGACGTCCCAGACGATACTGCCTAGACTCCACCTGGACAGCACCCGATCCTGGAGCACTTGATGCTCAATATTCCATCAATTCCCTCTTCGGTCCACACATGGAATGAAGGAAGACCTCCCGGCATACTGGCAGACTAAGGGTGACGCGTAAGATCCACGGGAGTGGCGTGTTACTGTCAGATTGACAGGATCAATCTTCACACATCCGACCACCTTGATGTGTTGTGTCAGACTGATTCCCTCCGGAGGATTGGCCCAGCCACTACGTCATCACTGTGAAGCTATCAGTCGTCGCATACGTCGCTGCCTAGACTCCACTCTTGCACAACACCTGTTCCTGGAGCACTTGATGCTCAATATTCTGTCAATTCCTTCTCTGGTCCAACACATGAACGAAGGAAGACCCCACAGGTGATGGCAGACCACGGGTGATGCGTAAGTCCTCCGGAGACGGGGTAAACTGTCCAACTGACAGGATCACCCCCAGCGCGCATCCGACCTCCTTGACGTGCTGTCTTAGACTGATGGCGCCACCGAGGCGCGATGACCGGACCCCCCTTCCCTCGTGACGTCATATTCACCATGGAAGGTTTTCATTGGCTCCCTGTGCCACATCGCTGTCGGTGACCAATCTGGTGTCACTGACGTCACACAGTTTTGGCGGCAAAACAGAAGAGCCAGCGCCATATTGGCTTCCTAAAGGGCCTAAACCACAGGCCAAAATACTCTTCTTTTACAAATTTCTCGGCAAGGCGAGAACACTACACTCTCCCACATATACCAAACTGAGGCCTGCGACGTAGAGAACGCTCGGGTAAAGTGGACATGACTCTCACTGCAGGCGTGGGAGAAATATAAGGGGGGGAACACCGTCACAATATATATATATATATATATATATATATATATATATATATATATATATATATATATATATATATATATATATATATATATATATATATATATATATATATATATATATATAAATGGAAATGTTCGTTTGTTCAAAATCGTTAATCTTCGAAAGTTTTTCACCGATTGCTTTGAAATTTTCACACAAAGTTCCATTCGCATCCGGCCACGTTTTTATATACATACTATATAGATGTCACGTCTGTGACGGTAAAAAAACCTGCTTTCTCTGAAAAACTGTTTTTTTCATATGTTTTTCAAGTGAGGGAAATCTTCGAAACTTCTTTACCGATTGCTTTGAAATTTTGACACAACGTTGCATTCAAATAGGCACGTCTTTTTATATATCTACTATATACATGCCTCACCTGTGACGGGAAAAAACATATTTTTTTTGTTTTTTAACAGCGCCATCTGATGCATGTAAGAGCAACACACACATAATATACTAAATATGTAACAATTCCATTTCAATGTTTCTGACTGCATTGATAAATGCAATTTTCATAGATTTTGATTTATATGCATTTGATTGAATTATTTTGTTTGAATTGCGTTGGAATTGAGCTATGTTGTTTACCATACCGTTCATTTCGTGAGAATAGTTTTTTTTTTCATTATTTCATTTCATTTTTAACTGTTTTTCTTATATTTCAGTGATTGGAACATCAGATCACTTGATGTTCCCAATTTTCTGATGGGAGCATCAGACCATTTGGGAAGGCATTGGACGAGGGAGTGGGGAATGGTGGGGATGACGAGGAGACGGAAGTGAGAGATAGTGGGGAGGACGAGGGGACAAGAGAAGGGGTAATGGTGGGTTAGGACGAGGGGACGGGGGGAGTTTGGGATGGTGGGAAGGAGGGGGATGGGGGAATAGAGAATGGTGGGTAGGACGAAGGGACAGGAAAGTGGGGCATGGTAGGAAGGAAGAGAGGCTGGTGGAGATGGGAGGACGGGGGACAACGAGTAGTGGAGAGTACGCCAAGTCAGGACCGTTTTGCTTTTTTCGACCGTCCTGACTTGGCGTACCCGTTTTTAGTTACCCCAATGAGATTTGACGGTCCTGACTTGGCGTACCCGTTTTTAGTTACCCCAATGAGATTTGACGGTCCTGACTTGGCGCACCCGTTTTTAGTTACCCCAGTGACCCTTGCACAGACATCCCTAATGGTCAATGACGTCACCAGCTAGCCCCTCAGCGTTCCTGCGCAGGTACGTTCAAGGGAATTAAAAGGTCCTGACTTGGCGTACCAGTTTTTAGTTACCTCTGCTAGTGATTGCCTTATAGTTCTCAAGTTCTGGCAGTTCATGAATCCATTCAGGCACACCTCTATCATGTCACCCCTATGTCTTTTTCGCCTTTCTAGTGAATGTTTTTTAAGCTTTGTCAATCTTTCTTCAGAGATTGCTTATGTAGCATAGGGCAAATAAAAATGAAAACCCACTATCAACCATTTGTATGAAAACAGTCCCTGCCAGGCGTGGTGACTTCAATGCATTTTCAGTAGTAATCAATATTACTGCATAAACGCATAAATATATATGTGCGTGCATAAATATATATGCACATCTCACATTCGCTCAAAACATACCTCTCACACCTTACTGTAGCATATAACAAATACAAAATACTCATTAGGTAAAAGCAAGCCTCTCATGTTTTGAAATAAGGCCTTCTGCAGTTACCTTCTTTTCTGACGTCTATGCCTCCCCACCATCCTTGCCTCCCACCAACTCTGCCACACACCAACCCTGCCACCCACCATCTCGGCCTCCCACCATCCCCACCTCCCACCATCTTTTGCCTCCCACCAACCCTACCTCCCACCATCTCTCCCTCTCACCAACCCTGCCTCCCACCATCTCTCCCTCTCACCAGCCCTGCCTCCCCACCAACCCTGCCTCCCACCAACTCTGCCTCCCACCAACTCTGCCTTGAGGAACGCTAGATGGTTACAAATTCTTCCATACATCAGATTAGATAGACTTAATGGGTCCCGTTATGAAAGATCGTCAGAGAAGTTGGTCAGTGATCTGTTATTGACCCTTGATTCAATTTCGGTGACGATGGTGTGAAGCTCTTGTAGAGCTTCACACCATCAGAGCTGGTGATGGAGGGTTTTCCTTAAACACCACTTGACTGTTCCCACCATCCGGTCATAGAAGCCTTCATGCCACGGTCCTCTAGGAGGATGGGGTTATGAACTTCCAGTGGCACTGCTGTTGATTTAGGGCAGTTCATACCACTGGATGATTCCAGACTTCCCTCAGACATGCTTCCCCTGCCATAAATTCGGACCCAATGACTGAGATAATAAAGTTTGGACAGGATCGACGGGCCACAAACCTAAGGAAAGCAGGTATGAATGACTCGGCCCTCATGTCTGGGGTCCCTACAGAGTATTAGGGATGTAATTTTGGAGACAAATGTAGCCTCTGCGATTAGATTAATGAGGGGGTGGAGCTAATGAATTAATGTCTGTTATGAAATGTAATGAACAATGAATGTTAATGAATAATAAGAGAATATGAGTACCCTATGTTCTAATCTTATAGAGCATGATGGTATTCCAGAATGTATTGCTTTGCTGAAGAGAGAATTCCCACCACCATGGGGGGATTGTAACGTAGATATAGTAATTATTCCAGTGCAAAAGAAAAAAAGTATGAATGAGATAGGAAAGCTGAGAGCAACATATGATTGTATAATTAGAGAATTGACTACAGAAAGAACACTACATATATATTGTGATGGGTCAGTAGCTATAGTGATCATTAGCAAAAACTGTCACTGCTCTACCTGTTGCAAAGGTTAAAATAACAAGTTTTTCACAGATTAAGGAGCAAATCAAAAATAAAATACTCCCATCTATCACAATGGCAGGTTCGAAAGAGGAGTACACAGTGTCTTGTTTCTATTACATCAGTGAGTCTTCTTTCCGCTGATTTAGCTCTGTGGTGACTTGTGATAGATGGGAGTATTTTTTTTTATTTGCTCCTTAAACTGTTACAAGTTACTAAAGATTGACAGATCCGTAGCTGGCCTGTAGAACATTTAGAACAAATCGGGTTTGTTTCGAGGCGCCAGGACAGTTTTAGTAAAGAAAAAATCCTACTTGATAAACTTGCTGAAATTTGATAACAAGATGACGGGAATCAAGCAAGACAGAAGGATGGGCAGAATGCATATTCCTCGACTGCCAGAAAACATTTGATACGATCCTGCAGAAAAGACTCCTACTCCAATTAGAGGAGCAGGCTGGTGTAACAGGAAAAGTCCTAAGGTGGGTCAGATAATATATCTCAAGAAGGATTCAAAAGGACAGATACATCAAAGTAGAGAGAGAGGTTACAATTGGAGTACCACAAGGGTCGCTTCTAGGACCCAACTGTTTAAAATTTGTCAATCATCGGACAGAGGAAATATTCTCTTGTATCAATATTTACCAATAATGGAAAGCTAATGAGAAGTCAGGACAGTGATGGATTGTGAGAATCAATCAAATTTGGACATACTTCAAAAATGTTCCCAAAAATGGCTGTTAGTTTAACCCAGCCAAATGCAAAGTTATGAGGAAGGGAACAGGCGCACTAAGACCAGTACAGCCATATAGAATAAAGAGAAAACAGGTTTTATTATCGGAAAAGAAGAAAGTCCTGGGAGTGGACATAACGCCATTTGTGATGTCAGAAGCCCACATTAGCAGAATAACAGCTGTATAAACCATTTTGGCCAACATTTGTGTATCCTTCAGAAATTTGGACAAGGGGAGCTTTCCGGTCCCTATATGCAGGAAAGGTGAGACCCACACATATGAATGTGCATCCCCAGCATGGAACCCTTACCTATAAAAGGACAAGAAAAAACTAGAAAAGGTCCAAAGATATGCAACGAGACTCGTTCCTGAGCTGAAGGGTTTAAGCTATAAGGAAAGACAGAGAACTGGGCCTTACCACACTGTAGGAAAGGGGAGAGAAGGGGAATATGATAATATATAAAATTCTAAGGGAAATTGACAAGGCAGACAAAATAATATTGTTCAAAGCAAAGAACAGCAGAACGAGGGGTCATAGAAAGAAATTAAAGACCCAAATAAGTCACATGAACGTCAGACAGAACTTTTTCAGTGTCAGAGCTCTCAATAAATGGAACTGGTCAAACGTTGAAGTTAATTATATTAAACAATTTATATGTAAATATGATTAAAGTGGGATAAAACAGACATTGCAATAATCTAAGAATGTTTAGAAGGTGGGACTAAAAGCCTAGCTTGACCATGAAGGCACATCTAGGTGAGTACATCAATGCGAGTCCGCACAAACACATACACGCATGCACAGGTCCTTGCAGCAGAGTATATAGCACTCTGAGGTCGTTGTCCTAAGGGCCCGGGTTTGATTCCCGGGCGAGACATAGGACATGGGCAGTTTTTTTTTCACCTGATGTATCTTTTCATCTAGCAGTAAACAGGTACCTGGGAGTTATACAACTGCTGCTGGCTGCTTCCTGGTGATGTGGGAGGAAGAGAAAAAACACATTTAGTATGAAAGAGGGAAAATAGGGCTGGAGTCGGTAAATTACACAACCAGCGATTAGAAAGGCGGGGTCCAAGAGCTAAGCGTTCAACCCGAAACGTTTGTTGTTTTAGATTTAGGTACCCGGAAGGGAATGTCCATGTAGCACGGGCTATAGTGAGCCCGACCCTGCAGGCACACAGTAAATACACACACACAGGACGCTGAACACCGTAACCGGTTGCTGTACCTGGCCCCTGGCCTAGACCCCCAACATAAGTTACATAAGGCGTTATGGAGCCTCCAAGCTACTAGGTGGGTGTGGTAGTGGGTTTAATGTCCAGTAGTGAAGTATGTGCTTTTAATACATACTCACACTTGCTCATACTTCACATTAATAGAAATAAACTCTATATTAATATTGTTGAAGTGACTTTACTTGTGAATTATTTGTATGTGAGGCGGCCTCATGTCAGGTGAGGTGAATGACGTCACAGGTAGTTGACCCATCAGGCCAAGCTAGTCAAGAGGCGCGGCGGGCAGTGTGGCGCGGGCCGGCGTGGGGAGAGGTGCTGCTCAGCGCCCGCCTCATTGGTTTTATTTATTTTTTTTTTTTTTGAGATATATACAAGAGTTGTTACATTCTTGTACAGCCACTAGTACGCGTAGCGTTTCGGGCAAGTCCTTAATCCTATGGTCCCTGGAATACGATCCCCTGCCGCGAAGAATCGTTTTTTCATCCAAGTACACATTTTACTGTTGCGTTAAACAGAGGCTACAGTTAAGGAATTGCGCCCAGTAAATCCTCCCCGGCCAGGATACGAACCCATGACATAGCGCTCGCGGAACGCCAGGCGAGTGTCTTACCACTACACCACGGAGACTGCAAATTTTACTAAATTAGTCACCTGGACAGTCCTGTGCATGAGGTCACCTGCGCCAGACTTACAGGCAAGTTACTCTAGATGATTAGTTATTTTATCACATTGTATTTTCTTGGTAGAACAGTCTATATTTCCTGACTGTCTAAATAGGCATAGTTACAAGATGTTAAAGTTTTATTTAAAAAAATCAATTTGTTTTGGTGTACTCATTTGTAAAGATAGAGTAAAATACCTTTGTCTATTGGTCGAGACGTGTTTTTAACTGTTCCACAACAGCGGCTTGTGTGTCAACTTTATAGTGAAATTGACCGTTCGACCCAAAGCTGGTGTAAAAGAGCTTACACAATTATTATTATAGTTAAATTCTGGCAGTTATAAGGTGTTTCTTGTTAACGATCAGATTTCAATCTTTGAAATACTGACCAAAGACTTTTAGTCAGGCAAGCGTCACAATCCCCCCCCCCCCTCCTCCCGCCCATCCTGTGTGAATGAAACTGTCCATCCTGAGTCAGTGTCGTCCACGCTGCAGCCATCCCCAGAGACGCCTTAATTAACATTAACGTCCTGTGTAACAAAGTACTATATTTTGTCGAATATAAGTAAATATTAATGAATATATTGTATATAGGTCTAGAATAGTTGTTGAATGAAATTATATCGCACAAGTGTATTCAGACCCTCGTCTCTCTCGCCTAATAAATAATATATAATAGGTGATATATCAAAAACTATTTTAAAAAGTGTGTTAAAATGTATTAACTGTTGTGGGTCCGTGCACAAACGAGCATAGACTGAGGACAAGTTAAATGTGAAGCGTTCTTCACGTTCATGTTTGGCTGCCGGGTTAACGACCACTTGGCCGTTGTTGAGAACGTTCATGTTTGGCTGCCGGGTTAACGACCACTTGGCCGTTGTTGAGAACGTCCATGTTTGGCTGCCGGGTTAACGACCACTTGGCCGTTGTTGAGAACGTTTGTTTGGCTGCCGGGTTAACGACCACTTGGCCGTTGTTGAGAACGTTTGTTTGGCTGCCGGGTTAACGACCACTTGGCCGTTGTTGAGAACGTTTGTTTGGCTGCCGGGTTAACGACCACTTGGCCGTTGTTGAGAACGTTCATGTTTGGCTGCCGGGTTAACGACCACTTGGCCGTTGAGAACGGGCTGTAGAAGACAAGTCTGAGGTTGGGTTATGCCATTCTGTGGTATAAGCCTGCTTTTTGCATCAAACAAAGTCTGACCTGAGCGATTGTCTAGTTATTTCTTCATCTTTAAATGAGGATATGTTCAATTTAGTATTTTGAGGTATTTAATATAATGTGAAATTTCAGGTATGTACGAGGGTGCATCAGTACAACAGCACTGCAGGTATGGGCAACCAGACCCAAGAAATTGGTCTCGTACAACAGCACTGCAGGTATGGTC